>NW_022602757.1:0-11124 GCF_008692095.1 Etheostoma spectabile | reverse complement strand
AATATTCGGCCTCAAACCGCTTCTTCATTCCTATAGTGAAGTTGTGATTGTGCAATAAGATGGCGTTAACTTCCATACATGTTGAATAAGATGGCGTTAACTTCCATACATGTTCAGTAAGATGGCGTTAACTTCCATACATGTTGAATAAGATGGCGTTAACTTCCATACATGTTCAGTAAGATGGCGTTAACTTCCATACATGTTGAATAAGATGGCGTTAACTTCCATACATGTTCAGTAAGATGGCGTTAATGTCCATACATGTTGAATAAGATGGCGTTAACTTCCATACATGTTCAGTAAGATGGCGTTAACGTCCATACATGTTGAATAAGATGGCGTTAACTTCCATACATGTTCAATAAGATGGCGTTAACGTCCATACATGTTGAATAAGATGGCGTTAATGTCCATACATGTTGAATAAGATGGCGTTAACTTCCATACATGTTCAATAAGATGGCGTTAACTTCCATACATGTTGAATAAGATGGCGTTAACTTCCATACATGTTGAATAAGATGGCGTTAACTTCCATACATGTTGAATAAGATGGCGTTAACTTCCATACATGTTGAATAAGATGGCGTTAACTTCCATACATGTTGAATAAGATGGCGTTAACTTCCATACATGTTGAATAAGATGGCGTTAACCTTCCATACATTTGAAAATGATGAGCGTTAACTTCCATAGAATGTTTATAAGATGGCGTTAACTTCCATACATGTTGAATAAGATGGCGTTAACTTCCATACATGTTGAATAAGATGGCGTTAACTTCCATACATGTTGAATAAGATGGCGTTAATGTCCATACATGTTGAATAAGATGGCGTTAACTTCCATACATGTTCAGTAAGATGGCGTTAACTTCCATACATGTTCAGTAAGATGGCGTTAACTTCCATACATGTTGAATAAGATGGCGTTAACTTCCATACATGTCATAAGATGGCGTTAACTTCCATACATGTTGAATAAGATGGCGTTAACTTCCATTCAGTATGATAAATATACAGCAGCATCACGAGTATCAAAGAGCAGAAAATCTGAACGAGAGCAGAGAGCAAAGCAGCCTTCATGTCCACCTGTCTGTAGTACGCGATGTACACATTATACACACAATGTACACGATGTACATAGGATGTACACAATGTACACACGATGTACACACTCACAGGTCTACTATCACTGGATAATACCGGGTTGATTTGTAATTATAATTAATCATTATATTCATTATAATTATGAAATAAGAACACTGTATACCTGTTCTACTTCTCGGTCTTTCTTCAAAATTCTTTGCAAAAAACCAAAATGAAGATTGAATTTTGGAATTTGGTTTTCTAGCTTTTCCTTTCCTAACGAGATATAACGAGTTGTACGTGTACGCTTTCGTTCTTCGATCCCAAAGAAAGAACGATGAAAAGAAAGAAAAGAAAAACAAAATAGTCCGTTTCTGATCGACTTTAAATTTTTTTTGATTCTGACACCAGAAACATTTTTTCCGCACATTTCATTTTCTGATTACAAATGAAGAACGAATCATCCTATGATCCCGGATCCTCTACATATCCATCTGCTGTATCTGGGACAGGGAACCAAAGTAGAAAAGGAAGCGGGGGTTAGTGTTTCAGGCCGGACGAAGCATGCACGTGAGAGTTCTCCATCACACACCAACACAAAGTCCAAAAATAACCAAACAAAATGCACTATTGGTCCAATTTCTCACCGGCGGAGGACGAGAAGGGTCGTCTGTGACGACAGAAACAACTCGATAACTTCAACAACAAAAAGTAAAAAGTACAAAAGTAACAAAATTAAAAAATAATCTAAATCTAAGTTAGTGTGTGGTCCCTGAACACATCACCGGGCGGCGGCCATAAAGAAACAGCGGCGTGTCGTCGGCAAACTGGTGGAGCGAGAAAACCGTTCCAGCCGAGGCGTTGTCATTTATTCAGTTATTGTTTTTTAAAGAATATTTTGGGGAATTCAGGCCTTTAAGTGACTTTACTTTTCCTGTTGGTTTGTCGATGATGAACCGCTGTTTCTTCTAAACATCGGAATCAAACCGCCGCCCGCAACCTCGGGGACGGGTCCACCCGGCTGGAGACCACGTCCTCAGGGACGGGTCCACCCGGCTGGAGACCGCGTCCTCAGGGACGGGTCCACCTGGCTGGAGACCGCGTTCTCAGGGACGGGTCCACCCGGCTGGAGACCGCATCCTCAGGGACGGGTCCACCCGGCTGGAGACCGCGTCCTCAGGGACGACGGGTCCACCCGTGAACCACGGTAAGAAAATCAACCAGAAATATAAAAACCAACATGAGAGAAAAAAACAAAACAACAACAACAAGCCAACGTGGCCCTGTGGTGAAACTGCTCAGCTGTCGGCATCCGCCATTGGCTGCTCATCCAGGAAGTAACCGTTAGAGTCGCAGCTCTGAACGGGGGGGGGGGGGGGGGGGGCAAGGAGGGGGGCATGGGGCAGGAGGGGGGTTATCAGGGAGGACTCAGCAGGAAGAAGACCTTCATGAAGCTGAAAGCAGCCGCTCAGATCTGGACTCACGCTCTGAAACAGCTCCTCCAGCCGGGAAGTACTAATACCACGCTGTCAAAATACTACAAGTACTCGGCCTGCAGGGAAAAGGTAAAGTAACTAGGAACTAAAGTAACTAGGAACTAAAGTAACTAGGAACTAACTAGGAACTAAAGTAACTAGGAACTAAAGCTGTCAGATGATTGTAGTGGAGTAACTACAGTAACTAGTAACTAAAGTAATTTATTAAAGTAAAAGTAGAATATTTCTCTCTGAAATGTAGCCGAGTAGAAGTAGAAAGTGACGTGAAAAGAAAAGACTCGAGTAAAGTACAAGTACCTCGACATATAGACTAAAGTACAGTACTGCAGTAGTTGTACCCCCCCCCCCCCACCCCGTCCGTCTGAGCCAGTTCTCCAGAGCCCGCTGGTCTCTACTGCTTCTTCTTGCTGAACAGGCTGAAGCGTTTCTCCTTGTCCTTCTCCTTGTCCTTCTCTCTCTTCCGGGACTCGTCTCCGTGGTAACCGTGACGGCGGCCGGCAGCGTCTGAGCGCGCCCGGACGCCGGCGTGCACGGGGAGGCTGCCGGGCGCCGCGTCGCTGCCGGCGGCGCTGGCGTTCAGGACGGCCTGGATCCAGGTGCTCATCTCGTCCTGCAGGGGGCGACACACAGGGCACAGCTGCAGGAAGGACTGAGCTTTCTACTGGGGGGGGGGGGGGGCAGAGGCCTCACAATACTTACATATAAATACACATATATGGTATATATATATATATATATATATATATATATATATAATATATAGTACATAATATATATGTAATATATATATATATATGCATATATACTATATATATTATATATGTACATATATATATATATATATATGTAGAACAAACCGACTTAAATAATCAAAATAACGTTGGAAAAAAGAAACAAAAACACAAAATAAGAATCAAACTTACTTCATCTTTGGCTTGGAACAGATACTCGTTTCCATCAGTGGCTCTGAAACAGAGAAGAAGAAGAGTCAGAGTCTGAAACAGAGAAGAAGAAGAGTCAGAGTCTGAAACAGAGAAGAAGAAGAGTCAGTGTCTGAAACAGAGAAGAAGAAGAGTCAGAGTCTGAAACAGAGAAGAAGAAGAGTCAGAGTCTGAAACAGAGAAGAAGAAGAGTCAGTGTCTGAAACAGAGAAGAAGAAGAGTCAGAGTCTGAAACAGAGAAGAAGAAGAGTCAGAGTCTGAAACAGAGAAGAAGAAGAGTCAGTGTCTGAAACAGAGAAGAAGAAGAGTCAGAGTCTGAAACAGAGAAGAAGAAGAGTCAGAGTCTGAAACAGAGAAGAAGAAGAGTCAGTGTCTGAAACAGAGAAGAAGAAGAGTCAGAGTCTGAAACAGAGAAGAAGAAGAGTCTGAAACAGAGAAGAAGAAGGTTCAGTGTCTGAAACAGAGAAGAAGAAGAGTCAGTGTCTGAAACAGAGAAGAAGAGTCAGTGTCTGAAACAGAGAAGAAGAAGAGTCAGAGTCTGAAACAGAGAAGAAGAGTCAGAGTCTGAAACAGAGAAGAAGAAGAGTCAGAGTCTGAAACAGAGAAGAAGAATCAATGTCTGAAACAGAGAAGAAGAAGAGTCAGTGTCTGAAACAGAGAAGATGAGTCAGTCTGAAACAGAGAAGAAGAAGAGTCAGAGTCTGAAACAGAGAAGAAGAGTCAGTGTCTGAAACAGAGAAGAAGAGTCAGTGTCTGAAATAGAGAAGAAGAGTCAGTGTCTGAAACAGAGAAGAAGAAGAGTCAGTGTCTGAAACAGAGAAGAAGAAGAGTCAGAGTCTGAAACAGAGAAGAAGAGTCAGAGTCTGAAACAGAGAAGAAGAAGAGTCAGTGTCTGAAACAGAGAAGAAGAAGAGTCAGTGTCTGAAACAGAGAAGAAGAAGAGTCAGAGTCTGAAACAGAGAAGAAGAGTCAGAGTCTGAAACAGAGAAGAAGAAGAGTCAGTGTCTGAAATAGAGAAGAAGAAGAGTCAGTGTCTGAAACAGAGAAGAAGAAGAGTCAGAGTCTGAAACAGAGAAGAAGAAGAGTCAGAGTCTGAAACAGAGAAGAAGAAGAGTCAGTGTCTGAAACAGAGAAGAGTCAGAGTCTGAAACAGAGAAGAAGAAGAGTCAGTGTCTGAAACAGAGAAGAAGAAGAGTCAGAGTCTGAAACAGAGAAGAAGAGTCAGTGTCTGAAACAGAGAAGAAGAAGAGTCAGAGTCTGAAACAGAGAAGAAGAGTCAGTGTCTGAAACAGAGAAGAAGAAGAGTCAGAGTCTGAAACAGACAAGAAGAGTCAGTGTCTGAAACAGAGAAGAAGAAGAGTCAGTGTCTGAAACAGAGAAGAAGAGTCAGAGTCTGAAACAGAGAAGAAGAGTCAGTGTCTGAAACAGAGAAGAAGAAGAGTCAGTGTCTGAAACAGAGAAGAGTCAGAGTCTGAAACAGAGAATAAGAAGAGTCAGTGTCTGAAACAGAGAAGAGTCAGAGTCTGAAACAGAGAAGAAGAAGAGTCAGTGTCTGAAACAGAGAAGAAGAGTCAGTGTCTGAAACAGAGAAGAAGAAGAGTCAGAGTCTGAAACAGACAAGAAGAGTCAGTGTCTGAAACAGAGAAGAAGAAGAGTCAGTGTCTGAAACAGAGAAGAAGAAGAGTCAGAGTCTGAAACAGAGAAGAAGAGTCAGTGTCTGAAACAGAGAAGAAGAAGAGTCAGTGTCTGAAACAGAGAAGAGTCAGAGTCTGAAACAGAGAAGAAGAAGAGTCAGTGTCTGAAACAGAGAAGAGTCAGAGTCTGAAACAGAAGAAGAAGAGTCAGTGTCTGAAACAGAGAAGAAGAGTCAGTGTCTGAAACAGAGAAGAAGAGTCAGAGTCTGAAACAGAGAAGAAGAGTCAGAGTCTGAAACAGAGAAGAAGAAGAGTCAGAGTCTGAAACAGAGAAGAAGAAGAGTCAGTGTCTGAAACAGAGAAGAAGAAGAGTCAGTGTCTGAAACAGACAAGAAGAGTCAGAGTCTGAAACAGAGAAGAAGAAGAGTCAGAGTCTGAAACAGAGAAGAAGAAGAAGAGTTACTGGAGTTTGAAGACGTGTTTCTTCTAAATTTGAGAAAAGAATTTATTTTTGCCGTCATGGTTTTTCTATTAGCATGTTAGCATGTTAGCCTGTTAGTGTGTTAGCATGTTAGTGTGTTAGCATGTTAGTGTGTTAGCATGTTAGCGTGTTAGTGTGTTAGCATGTTAGTGTGTTAGCATGTTAGTGTGTTAGCATGTTAGTGTGTTAGCATGTTAGCCTGTTAGTGTGTTAGCCTGTTAGTGTGTTAGCATGTTAGTGTGTTAGTGTGTTAGCATGTTAGTGTGTTAGCCTGTTAGTGTGTTAGCATGTTAGTGTGTTAGTGTGTTAGCATGTTAGTGTGTTAGTGTGTTAGCATGTTAGTGTGTTAGCATGTTAGCCTTTTAGTGTGTTAGCCTGTTATTGTGTTTGCTTGTTAGCGTGTTAGCGTGTTAGCATGTTAACATGTTAGCATGTCAGAAAGCGTCAGTGTGTTACCGGAGCTTGAAGACGTGCTTCTTCTTCTTGTACTCCGAGGCGACGTCACACGCGGCGTCCTTCAGGCCGACGGGCAGCTCGCCGTGGTACGGGACGCCGGCCGCCGCCGCCTTGCCGTCTTTATAGAAGCACACTTCCTGGTTGGTGATGACGCAGTACACGTGGTGCCACGACCTGCCAATCACAGAGCAGCCAGTCACAGAGCAGCCAGTCACAGAGCAGCCAGTCACAGAGCAGCCAATCACAGAGCAGCCAATCACAGAGCAGCCAGTCACAGAGCAGCCAATCACAGAGCAGCCAGTCAGATTAATAATAATAATAATGGAGGAGCGAGAGGACGGCTACCTGTTGGACGCCTTCTTGTTGTGTCCCTCCCACTCGTGCTTGCGGTGCAGGTGTCCCTCCAGCTGGGACGGCGAGCTGTCCTGGTTCCTGGACGGCAGCGTGGACGACTGGCTCGTCTTCGTCTTCCTGCCGGAGGACGGGGACGCACCGGGACTCGGCTCCTTGGAGCTCCGCTCGCCCACGCCGTTCACCATGTCCACTCCGTCCACGCCGTCCTGCTCAGAGACACAGGGACACGTGTAATGTCTCCGTACTGGACAGATATAACAGGTGTAATGTCCCTTGTATTGGACAGATATAACAGATATAATGTCCCTCGTACAGGACAGATATAACAGATGTAATGTCTCCGTACAGGACAGATATAACAGATGTAATGTCCCTCGTACAGGACAGATATAACAGATGTAATGTCTCCGTACTGGACAGATATAACAGATGTAATGTCTCCGTAATGGACAGATATAACAGATGTAATGTCCCTCGTACTGGACAGATATAACAGATGTAATGTCCCTCGTACTGGACAGATATAACAGATGTAATGTCTCCGTACAGGACAGATATAACAGATGTAATGTCTCCGTACAGGACAGATACAGATATAATGTCTCCGTCCTGGACAGATATAACAGATGTAATGTCCCTCGTACTGGACAGATATAACAGATGTAATGTCTCCGTACAGGACAGATACAGATGTAATGTCCCTGGTATTGGACAGATATAACAGGTGTAATGTCTCCGTACTGGACAGATATAACAGATGTAATGTCCCTGGTATTGGACAGATATAACAGATGTAATGTCTCCATACAGGACAGATACAGATGTAATGTCTCCGTCCTGGACAGATATAACGTCCCTTGTACAGGACAGATATAACAGATGTAATGTCTCCGTCCTGGACAGATATAACAGATGTAATGTCCCTCGTACAGGACAGATATAACATAACATAGAGTAAGACTAGTGAACTTTAACAGAGACGTTGAACGTGCTGATTGGTTAATGAAGGACACGAGGCCGTCCAATCAGTGTTGGAGGTACTGACCCGAGGGGAGTCCTGGTCTGACAGGAGTCCGTTCTGAAGGACGACGCCGCTGCAGAGACACAGGGACACAGAGACACGGCTGATTACTGACCGTCCACATTAAGAAATAATGATAACATGGTGCGTTCAGGGTGCGTTGTAAAGGAGACGCTCACCTCTGCTGCTGAGACTCTGGGGGCTGAAGGACCGGGGACGGCTCCGGAGACGGAGGCTTCCTCATCCTCTCCTCTTCCTCCTGCTGCCTCCTCACCTCCAGCAGCTCCAGCTGGGACACACACAGAGACAGAGAGAAAGACAGATGGATGGACAGATGGAGAGACAGATGGACAGACAGACAGACAGACACATTATATAAAAAAGTAAAAACATCTTTGAAGTGGAAATAAAACTGAAATGTTGGAGATATGAAAGAATAATCTTCTTCTACAGGTAAACATGATAATTATATAATAATGTCCCCGGGCGGTTGGAGACGAGCTCGGGGACCGTGTCTCTAAAGGTAACCATGAGGACGTGTCTCACCGTGGTCAGCCTCTCCAGGGCGGAGAAGCGCTCCTCCCAGGTGGCGGCCGACTTCTCGAAGGCCTCGTGGCGTTTGATGAGCTTCTCCACGTCGTCCACGCTCTGTCCCATGTCCCTGCTGGACAGGTAGGGCTCTTGTCCCAGCAGCCAGGCCTCCGCCACGCCCGCGTCCCGGGAGAACTGGTGCACCTCCAGGACTGGGGGGGACAGAGACACTTACTGAGGGGGGACAGAGACACTTACTGAGGGGGGACAGAGACACTTACTGAGGGGGGACAGAGACACTTACAGACGGGGGACAGAGACACTTACAGACGGGGGACAGAGACACTTACAGACGGGGGACAGAGACACTTACTGAGGGAGGGACAGAGACACTTACTGAGGGGACCAGCCGGCTAACTAACTAACTAACTAACTAGCTAGCTAACTAACTAACTAACTAGCTAACTAACTAGCTAACTAACTAACTAACTAGCTAACTAACTAACTAGCTAACTAACTAACTAGCTAACTAACTAACTAACTAGCTAACTAACTAACTAGCTAGCTAGCTAACTAACTAACTAACTAGCTAACTAACTAACTAACTAGCTAACTAACTAGCTAACTAGCTAACTAGCTAGCTAACTAACTAACTAACTAGCTAACTAACTAGCTAACTAGCTAGCTAGCTAACTAACTAGCTAGCTAACTAACTAACTAGCTAACTAACTAACTAGCTAACTAACTAGCTAACTAGCTAACTAACTAGCTAACTAACTAGCTAACTAACTAACTAACTAGCTAACTAACTAGCTAACTAGCTAACTAGCTAGCTAGCTAACTAACTAACTAGCTAGCTAGCTAACTAGCTAGCGAGCTAACCAAAATAACATGATTGATTCCAAGTACAAATCTCTACTTTCATTAATTTTGGGTCTTTTACATTTTATAGCATTGTAAAACAAATGGACGTGTTGTTGAAATAGTATTAGTATTATATGTATTTATATATAAAGTAGTATTAGTATTATATGTATTTATATATAAAGTAGTATTAGTATTATATGTATTTATATATAAAGTAGTATTAGTATTATATGTATTTTTATATATAAAGTAGTAGTAGTATTATATGTATTTATATAAATTAGTAGTATAGTATTATATGTATTTAATATATAAGTAGTAGTATTATATGTATTTATATATAAAGTAGTATAGTAGTATATGTATTTATATATAAAGTAGTAGTAGTATTATATGTATTTATATATAAAGTAGTATTAGTATTATATGTAATTTAATATAAAGTAGTAGTAGTATTATTAGTGATTTATATATAAAGTAGTATAGTATTATATGTATTTATATTAAAGTAGTAGTAGTATTATATGTATGTATATATAAAGTAGTATTAGTATTATATGATATATATATAAGTAGTATAAGTATTATATCTGTATTATATATAAAAGTAGTTTTAGTATTATATATATATATATAAAGTAGTATTAGTAGTATTATACAGTGGGTACGGAAGTATTCAGACCCCTTTAATTTTTCACTCTTTGTTTCATTGCAGCCATTTTCCAAAAATCAAAAAAGTTCATTTTATTGTCTCAGTAATGTACCATCAGCACCCCATCTTGGACAGAAAAAACAGAAATGTAGAAATTTTTGCAAATTTATTAAAAAGAAAAAACTGAAATATCACATGGTCATAAGTATTCAGACCTTTGCTGTCGTGACCCTCATATGTAACTCAGGTGCTGTCATTTCTTCTGATCATCCTTGAGATGGTTCTACACCTTCATTGGAGTCCAGCTGTGTTTGATATACTGATTGGACTGATGAGGAAAGCCACACACCTGTCTATATAAAGACCTTACAGCTCACATGCATGTCAGAGCAAATGACAATCATGAGGTCAAAGGAACTGCCTGAAGAGCTCAGAGACAGAATTGTGGCAAGGCCCAGATCTGGTCAAGGTTACAAAAAAATTTCTGCTGCACTTAAGGTTCCCTAAGAGCACAGTGGCCTCCATAATCCTCAAATGGAAGACGTTTGGGACGACCAGAACCCTTCCTAGAGCTGGTCCGTCCGGCCAAACTGAGCTATCGGGGGAGCGAAGGAGCCTTGGTGAGAGAGGCAAAGAAGAAACCCAATGGTCCACTGTGGCGGAGCTCCAGAGATGCAGTCGGGAGATGGGAGAAAGTTTTGTAAGTCAACCCTCACTGCAGCAATCCACCAGTCGGGGCTTTATGGCAGGAGTGCCCGACGGAAAGCCTCTCCTCAGTGCAAGACACATGAAAGCCCGCATGGAGTTTGCTAAAAAACACCTGAAGGACGCAAGATGGTGATAAATAAAATAATCTGGTCTGATGAGACCAAGATAGAACTTTTTGCCTCTAATTCTAAGCGGGAGGTGTGTGGAGGAAAACCAGGCACTGCTCATCACCTGTCCAAACAGTCTCAACAGTGAAGATGGTGGTGGCAGATCATGCGTGGGGGTGTTTTCAGGCAGGGACAGGACGACTGGTTGCAATCGAGGGAAAGATGAATGCGGCCAAGTACCGGGATATCCTGGACGACAACCTTTTCCAGAGTGCTCTGGACCTCAGACTGGGTCCGAAGGTTTACCTTCCAAAAGACATGACCCTAAGCACACACCGCTAAAATAACGAAGGAGTGGCTTCACAACAACTCGTGGCTGTTCTGTGAAGGCCCAGCCAGAGCCCTGACTTTAAACCAAATTGAGCATCTTGGAGAGACCTGAAAAATGACTGTCCACCAACGTTTACCATCCAACCTGACAGAACTGGAGAGGCTCTGCAAGGAGGAATGGCAGAGGGGTTACAAATCCAGATGTGAAAAACTTGTTGCATCTTTCCCAAACACGAACTCATGGCTGATTAGATCAAAAAGGGTGTGGCTTCTACTAAATACTGAACAAAGGGTCTGAAAATTATGACCATGTGGATATTTCAGTTTTGGTTTTTTAATATAATATGCAAAAAATTTCTAATTTTGTTTTTTTCTGTCAAGATGGGTGCTGAGTGTACATTACTGAGAAATAAAATGACTTTTTTGATTTTTGGAAAAGGCGCAATGAAAACAAA
>NW_022602756.1:0-66763 GCF_008692095.1 Etheostoma spectabile | reverse complement strand
AAACCCTGTGTGTTGTCAAGACAATAAAACATGATGTACTTAATATACCAATATGTTCTCCTTTGATGTTTAATGCACGCTTCCCAACCTAGACTGGTTTATGAACTGATTAATGATCATTTTAAAAAGTTCTATTAAAAAAATCTGAATTCATTTTTAGACCCTTATCTTAGCTTGATTTAACCGATCTGGGCCTAAGAAAAGACTGCAGCCAGCATAACTGGCTCTATCCAAAGGTGACCAAATCCACCCTTTAGCTCACGTGTCAAACTCAAGGCCTGCGGGCTAAATCCGGCCCCTTGCAAATTCTGATCTGGCCCGCATATAATTTAGATTCACAATAAATTTTGGCCCGCTTAGATGTGCTCCAGACCAAGAAAACGGGAAACAGGGATTACGAGACACTCAAAGCTGAATTTGCTAAATTCGCCAACTTTGACAATCAGACATCCCCACACAACTGGCCAATGTGCATTTTCAGGCTGTGAAACAGTTTAGCTTGATTGCTGAACTCTATGATGGTTACTATGATGGTAAAGGAACTTTTTTTTAGGGCTTTATGTCAACCAAACTGTAAGTAAGAAGGCTGCATGATACAAGCAATAACACAATCAAATATATTGGACTTTTTCAATTGATGTGATTCTCATTTTCCAGTTGGCCCTTAGTGAAGTTGAATTTGACAACCTTGCTTTAGCTAATCTAAAGCTCACTATTCTTTCTGGTTTTGTGAGAGGGTTCATGAGAATGTGTTTCTTAGAAACACACTCAGCCAAACCCTGTTTTGTCATTGTACTCTCAGTTCAAATCTATTTCCATTAGTGACTGCCAAAGGTTAGAACAACAGTCTTATTTAAATAATTATGACTGGCGTCTGCTACATTCATTATCATTATCATACCTACAGAGGACATGCCGTGACAGAAAAAATTATTTTCTTTGACTTACATTTAAAATGACAGTAAAACTGCTGCCAGGTAATGATCACGAGAGAGCAACACGAGCAGGGGAAAATGAAAAAGTATATTGTGATGAGGATGTTACTCTTAGTTTACAATTTGAACACAAAGGCTGTAGGCGCAACAATGCTTTAAGCTAAATGCTAACATGCTAACAATAGCAGTAATATAAAAGGGAGCCACTAACCACCAGTTATTAATGCTTATTTTCAATTGTTACAGCAAAAGTCAGGTCGGCATTTTTCAAATAGCCTCGGCAGAATATATTTCATAGTAGCTTCAGTGCTCATGTACAGCCATGTACTTTTACTGTAGCAACAACATGAGATGAAAACCGTGATGGTTATGCCAGAGGTGAAGGATTCTGGTTAAATATTTCTGTTCTTTTTGTGTTTTTTCCTACACACACTCATCTACTAGGGCACCAAGCCGCCCTAAAATTTTGCTTTCATAAAAGCTCCCTCGCCTCAACAAAAATCTCTAAGCTTTATGCAAATCATTGCCAAATGCAAATGACCATCTAACGTCATTTGCACCCGAGCTCTGTAAAAACCCAGGGAAAACCCTGAACACATCATTGAAATCTGGAGCGCCTTCTTCTTGTTAGTGCTAAGCCTTATGATCAATACAGACAGAGGAGATTCAATGACAAACTTTACTAATTCCCCCCACATCCCTCCTCTGTACCCTAGGAACACAAACACACTCCCTAACACACAGGCAACATACTGCCTGTTTCAGTTTTGTCGTCATACTCCAAGTTCCAATAATTACCATGAGCAGTGTGGGAGTAACGCTTTACAAATGTAACGCAATTACATAGTAGTTTTAATTGAGTTTTTTCAGTTTCTCCTACTTGCCTATTGTACGTTTTAATTATCTATTTGTATAGCTTTACTTTGCATCTTCATATACATTTGAAAAAATATTATGAAAATCTATGATGTATGGATAAGGAGAAGACTTTATTGATCGGTGGTAAAATTCACACAATAGCTGCCAAGTCAAACTTCCGGTGTTATTTTGGTAAAAGTAACTCAAAAGTAATGCAAAAGTATTGTAACGCATTACAATTTGACTGGCGTCAGCTACATTTTCTTAATCATCTATTATACAAGAACGCTTCAGTCAAACGGACAGAAAACCTGCTGTGTCCTGCCGTACTGTCAAAACTCAGCTTCATTTCCTCCACCTTCCACCTTGCCATTTTCACAAAACACGAAGTAAAGCTAATGCTGATATTGATGGGAATGTCATTAGTTCTCCAGGTTTTTGTCAAAACGCAAAGTTAGACAAAATAATATCTTTACTTGATGAGGGTGTGAGCAGAAGGGTTTGCCATAGTCTTTACAAGTCAACCTGAGGATAACAGGAATGTCTGTAAGAAATTAAATGGCAATCCATCCAGTAGTTGACACATTTCAGTCTGGACGCAATTGGTGGACTGATGTTGTGGATTTTCTTAGCCTGATTTGTCGAATAAAGGAATCTTCAGGGAGATTGGATGGAGCCACAAGTATGGCTAAATGGTGTATTATAGGTTTGCATATGGACAATAATGAACATTTAGAAGAATTGAATTGTTCCTACTATACCTGCCAACACTCTTGTTTTTCCCTGGTTTCTCCTGTATTTCAAGGCCATCTCCCAACACCCTCCAAATGTTTTGTTGTTCCTCTTTGGAAACTCTGTTTTCTTAAAATGTTGTGACTTTATTCTCATTAAATCACAATTATTAGTACTCAAAATCTTGGAGAATACAGAGGGGATAAGATATATTTTGAATAAAGACGAAAGGTTTGAACCTGAGCAGAAATCTTGCTGAAACACATCTGAGAAATTGAAGTATGGAGGATTAGAAATTAATTTAAAAGACTGTATCATTAAAGAGAATAGATGCCACAAGAGGAACTCTAACTTACGCCTTTGCTAAAAATACATACCATATAATCAGATGCAACAGCAGACATACTGTAGCTTAAATGTACAAATTATGTCAATCTTATACAGTGGGGCACGAAAGTTTGGGCACCCCAGGTAAAAATTTGTATTAATGTGCATAAAGAAACCAAGAAAAGATGGAAAAATCTCCAAAATGCATCAAATGACAAATAAGACATTTGTATATTGTGTCACAAAAAGTTAGATTTTATTTCCATCATTTACACTTTCAAAAAAACAGAAAACTGGCATCTAAAAATGGCATCTAAGTACAGGTGAAAACACTCTCAGGATGCATTGAGAATGCATTAAGATCCAATCTTAAAAAACACATTTGGATGAGAACGGGAATGTCCATATAAAGACCGCCAAAAATGTAGGATATTACTATAAAATATGTAATCTTCATCTGTTAGTATTGCGTTGCCAGACATAGCCAATCTCCACTTTTACTGTGTAATGTCAGCACACAGAGAGACTGTGGACAGCACTATTTCCTTTTTTACTTGATTTATGTGAGAGTAACAACTGACATTTCTAAATACATACAACCAGTCAGCCTATATGCAAACTTAAATGTGGTACATGTTCATTTGCATATGGAGCAGGAAAGTGAAATCCGATCACAAATCCACTCAGGACACATTTGGTGGAAACACTCGTACCTAGAGCTGTCCACTTCTTATTGGATTACTCACATCGGAACGGGCCCTGGTTTCAGTACATACTCACATTTACCTTTGCAGGGAAGTAGAGGAAGTGAAGCAATCCCTGCAAAACAGGTACAGTCATTATAAATAGGTGATGGGTTGGTAAATATGGTAGGACTGTATCTGTGTCCTGACAGAGTCTACATATCGCCATGACTTCAAGTCGGTCAACTCCGGAATCTCTGCCACTCTAGTACCCACAAATACCTTGAAGTGGCATGACTGGGATTGCAACCAATGGAGAACAGTTGTGGAATCTGTCCAGTATGTGACATCCTGTATTGTCAGCGTGAGCTCCTTCAAGAGAAGTTTCCCCAGCAGTGCTCCAGTTAATGCTGCACATGGCTCTAGTTGGGGCACTGATTGTTGTTTCCGTGGGGCAACATGAGACCTGGCAATGAAAAAGACTGCGTGTTGAGGAGCTGTTGAACGGAGGTATGCTACAGACCTGTATGCTTTTATGAGGCTTCAGAGAAGATGTGGGCATCATGTGTCATCTAATTGTGGTTCATTGAAGGTGGTAAGTAGCACCTTGGCAACATCATGTTAGATAAGTTAATAATGTGTTACGGGACATAACAGGAGGAGGACCCAAAAGCAGAGGCGGGGCAGGCGGGTAGAACTCAAAAACGTGTTTATTGCAGTCCAAGGGAAAACACAGAAAAGGCAAAGTCCCAAAAAACAGGTAAACCAAGGAACATCAAAAAACCCAAAAACACACAAACAGAGCAGGGCTGGTTCCAGGGGAATACTCACAGAGAGCAAAAACAAACGGACGGGACGGGAAAACTCCGGGAGCGAGGACACATGTAGCACAACGGGCTCGTGGACGAAACTAATGGTGCAGCACAAGACAATGGGAACACAGAGGTTAAATACAAGAGGTAACGAGGTAATGGGGAACAGGTGAGACGTCAGGTGAATCACATTAGGGCGGGGCTAGACAATCAGACAAACAAAGTGAAGTTAGACAAGACAAGACAAGACAAGACAGGAAGCTGACTACCAAAATAAAGCAGAAGCATAACAAACACACACATGGAAACATAAGACTGAATCTATGACACCAGACTAGGGAGAAAACCGGGACGAAAACACAGGGAAGGCCAGACGGGAAAATAACCCCAAACAAAAACCCCAACCCACAACATAATGGCCAATTATAGTGTAATTAAAACTCACTGTCTATATTTTTTACAGCACTTGATTTCCAGCTAATATGTGAAAAGGTACACAACCTTATTTGTTTAACAGTAATTCAGTTTTACTGTCTCAGAGCAGCATTTGATACCGTCGACCACGACATATTACTAGACCAACTGTAAAACCGGGTTGGCCTTTCTGGCTCAGTACTAAACTGGTTTGAATCCTACCTAAAAAATAGGGACTATTTTGTGTCTATAGGTAATTATACTTCTGAGCATACAAATATGATGTGTAGAGTTCCCCAAGGCTCCGTTCTTGGGCTTCTTCTGTTTACCATCTACATGCTTCCACAGACTCAGATTATGAAAACAATGCGGACAATACCCAAATAATATAAATATAAAATAAATAATATAAACTCATCGCCAGAGGACTATAGTACAATACAAAAACTGACTAAGTGCATTGAACAAATTAATGACTGGATATGCCAGAACTTTCTTAAATTAAATGAAGGAAAAACTGAGGTGGTTGTTTTTGGAGCAAAAGAGGAACTGTTGAAAGTCTGCGCTCCGCTTCAAACAACAATGTTAAAAACAAAAGACAAAGCCAGAAATCTTGGTGCAGTCATGGACTCAGACCTGAAATTCAACAGCCACATTAAGACAATTACAAAGTCAGCCTATTATAACTTTAAGAATATATCAAGGGTTAAAGGACTTATGTCTTAGCAGGATTAGGAAAACTTGCTTTTTGCTTTTATCTTCAATAGACTTGACTACTGTTACAGTGTCTTTACAGGTCTCCCTAAAAAAAAAAAAAAATACTCAGACTGCTTCAAAGAATTCATTTCAAAATACTTCTGCTGGTTTATAAATCACTAAACGGTTTAGGGCCAAAATGCATTTCTGATCTGCTAGTAAACTATGAAACACCCAGACCTCTCAGGTCATCTGGGACAGGTCTGCTTTCTGTCCCCAGAGTCAGAACTAAACAGGGGGAAGCAGCGTTCAGTTTCTATGCTCCTCATATCTGGAACAATCTCCCAAAAACTGCAGGTCCGCTGCAACTCTCAGCTCTTTTAACCCTCATGTTGTCTTGGGGTCTAATTTGACCCGTTTTCAAAGTTTTTTAAAATATCTGAAATAAAGGAAGTCAAAATACGGGTGAAAAATGTTGGAAAAAGCGGCAAAATCGATGAAAAAATCAAAAATTCTTAAAAATACAAAAACTTGACAAACAACTTTGTAAAAAGCAACAAAAACTTTGAGATAAGGGGAAAAGTGTTTTTCATTGTCACAGGGAAGACAACACAAGGGTTAAATCAAGACTTTTCTTTTTGATGTTGCCTTTCTTCAAATGATTGCTCATTTCTTATACTGAAGTTGATTTTTAAAATTACATGACTTGATTAGACAGTGGTTTGACTGTTCTGATGAACATTTCTAAACAATTAAGCAACAAAAAGGGATTTTTTATCATTGTTGGCTGAAACAAATATTGAAGTGAACTGAGTAACTTAGTGCCTTTTAAGATGCTTGAGTTAACAATTTGTGAGATTAGGGTTGTGGCCATTCTGGGGTATTTCTGAACAGGAAATGAATATATTTCTGGGAATTTCTCCAATGCGGGTGTGACATAGATTTTTCTGGTAAAATCTACAAGAAACTGTTGGAGCTGTTCAGGATTTTGCAAAGTTTGCCGTGATTAAAGTAAGCCTAATAGTGACAACTATATTGTAGTGTAAAGAGAAGTACTTCCACTCTTGGTTATGGGTAACAGAGTCACATGAACCTGCGGGGCGTGTGGTGAATGAGATGGTAAAGACATATGGTTCTGCTTGTGTAGAGTGTCTACTTATTGGTGAACAAAGTTTGGGTTTCCACAAATTGGTTATTGCGCTCCAATAACGTGAGTGGAGCAGCGGCTTATACACTGTCCCATACTATCAGCCTAAAATCTGCTATTTTATCTGCTTTTAACTTTGTTAACTGCTCTTTAATGTTTAATTTCTTATACTGCAATGTGACTTTTATTTTCATATTTTATGTTGACTGATTTTATCTGCTCTTTAATGTTAATTTCTTGTACTGCACTGTCACTTTTATTTTTTTAATCTTTTTATGTGAAGCACTTTGAATTGCCTTGTTGCTGAAATGTGCCATACAAATAAAGCTGCCTTGCCTTGCCTTGAGTACAGGAAGTGAGTACTTTTGCCATCTCTGGTGCTCAGACACATCCATGTTCTATTGCTGTAGCAACAACATGACTTGAAAGCAGTAATAATTTTGCCAGAGGTGAAGGATTCTGGATGGATATTTCTGATATTTCCTGCACATACTAGTCTACTTTTGCTCCCTCGCTGCAATCAACAATCACTAAGTTTTATGCAAGTCATTACAAGATGACATCACCAATATGCAAATAAGCTCGTGACATCATGTGCAACTAAGCACTCTAAAAACCCAGAGAAAACACTGAACAACCAATCACTGATATATGGAGGGTCATTTCATCTCAACCTCTCCTCTCGCCTTCTTCTTGTTGGTGCTAAGCTTCTTGTTTAATACAGGCAGAGGAGATACCTTACACAAAACTTTACTAATTTCCCAACAGCCTCACCCCTCCCTTTTCTTCTAGAACCACACTCACTCAAACACACACCCAGCAAAATGCTTGCTTGTGTTTTGTCATCTTACACTCTGTTTAAACTAACAGCCATAAGTAATAGACACCAAATGCCAGGGCAGAACAATAGTCTTTGAAATTATATTCTTATAACTAATTAACCTGCTCCAACCAACAATAACTAAGTTATATGCAAATCATTCCAAGATGATGTCACCAATATGCAAATAAGCTTATGACGTCATGTGCACCTAAGCACTAAAAACCCTGAAGACCCAATCAATGAAATCATGGAGCGTCATTCATCTCAACCTCTCCTCTCGCCTTCTTCTTGTTGGTGCTAAGCTTCTTGTTCAATACAGACAGGAGATACCTTACAAAAAATTTTACCAATTCCCCAACAGCCTCCCTTTTTTCTAGAAACACACTCACTCAATCAATCACAACCCAGCAAATTGCTTAATTCTGATTTGTCATCTTACACTCAGTTCCAATAGCCATGAGTAATAGCCACCAAACGCCAGGGCAGAACAATAGTCTTTGACTATATTACCTATATTATTATAACTAATAAACTGGCACCAGGGTTTATCCTGATGATCTATTTTATAAGAATGCCATATTCAAACTGACAGAGTTTGGACAGGTTAGCTCAGCTGGTAGAGCAGGAGCACATATTTAGAGGTTTACTCCTCAACCCGGCGCCTGCGGGTTTCAACTACGACCTGTGCCCCATCGCTGCATGTTATTCTCCATCTCTCTCCCCTTTCATGTCTTTATTTGTCTTGTGGAAATGTGTGAAAACGCCTTTAGAAATGCCCCCAAAACAATGTTGGGTAACACTTTATAATAACTATCATTTATAGATGGTAAACTGATTAGTTAACTAATCTTTAGTTAATTAACATATAACTGTTAGGAAACAGTCAGTTTACTGTTAACAAACAATTAAATTACAATAAATAATGTTTACTAATTGTAAATTAACAGTTTATTAATTAGCATTTAACTGTTAGGAAACAGTCAGTTTACTGTTAACTGTTGTGGTTTGGGGTTTTGTTTGGGTTTATTTTTCCCTTCTTGCCTCCTTGTGTGTGTTCTCGGTTTTCTCCCCAGTCTCGTGTGGTTGTCTCTGTCTTGTGATTCCCCGGTAAGTGTCTGTTTGTTCTACTTCCTGTTTTATTTTGATAGTGTAGTTTCCTGTCTTGTCTAGTCTTGTCCAGCTTTGCTTTGTTCTCGTCTGATTTTCCAGCCCCGCCCTAATGTGATTCACCTGATGTCTCACCTGTTCCCTGTTATCTCGTTACCTCTTGTACTTAACCTCTGTGTTCCTTTGTCTAGTGCTTTATCGTTTTGTCCCGTTCTGCATGACGTCCACTTCGTCGTTCGTGTGAGTTTGCTCAGTCTGCGTTTCCCTGCCTGTGGTCCTGCCTTCCCCTGTGAGTTTCCTTAGTTTGGACTTTGTCTTCCCCTGTGCCTGGTTTGGACCTTAGTTTGGACTTCAGCCTCCCCCTTTCCTGGTTTGGACATTTGTTTGGATTTTTGCTCTGGCTTTTCCTTTTGTCTCCTGTATGTTGAACTGGCATAGAATAAATCCCTGCATACTTGCTTCAACCTGCCTCTCTTCTCTGCATTTGGGTCCACCATAACAGAACGAAAAAGCCATAGTATGGACCCAGCAGAGAGGCGCCTGTTCGAGGCTAGGGTGTCGGAGTTTGAAGAAACTGTTGCCGCACTGACAAACTCCGGCCCCACCGAGCAGTCTCCCATTCTTGAGAGGATTGCCACACAGCAGAAGTGGTTCAAGGAGAGGCCGTGGGTGAGCCACTTTGTTCCTTGTCTGGAAGACATTAGGAAGAGATTAGGGGGTTTCCGATCAACGTTGTCTACTGGCTCACTCACCTGCCCGCCTACGCCTGGACCCACCAAAACAGTGGCTATTGGAGCAGTGTTTTTTGCCCCGCCAGTTCCTTCACCAGCTCCTCCCAGACCTGCCACGGCTCCCCCCGGAGAGGAGTCCAGGGTGTGCAGCTCTCTGTTCGAGCATTTTCATGGGTGGCTCAAACAGAAAGAGGAAAAGCATGGACAGGTCTTAGAGGGCACCCACCTGGCTGTTTTTTCTTGAAACCGTGGGGGCCGGGGACGTGAAGGGGGATGTCGGGGCCCCCGTCGGACTTCTTGGCGCTTCACGCCAGACCTGCCGACCGAACCCCCCGACTCTGACAGACCGGCCGACCGGACTTTCAGACCGACCGACCAGCCCCCACGACCCTGACTAGAGGTCTAGCACCTCTGACCCCCGGCTGGCACTCGGTGGCCCTGGCCCCCGGCCGACGGCCAACGTTTTTGGCCCTCGTACGGCGCCCCCGACCCCCAGTCGGCGTCCAGGCATCTGCCTTCCCTGGGCATTGGCTCCCGTGGTCCCCCTGGTCTTGGTTCTAGGGGTCCCCGGGGACCCAGTTCCCTGGCTTCCTCCGGTCCTGGCCATTGTCCCAGGCCCTCAGGAACCCGAGTTCCCCATGTCTTAGCCCCCTGTAGTCCTAGTCCCCCTAGTCTTGTTCCTGTCCCTATCTCTGTGCCCGTTCGTGTCCCCGTGCTTGTCCTGTGCCCGTTCGTGTCCACGTGCTTGTCCTGTGCCCTTGTTCGTCCCCGTGCTTGTCTCAGTCCCTGTGTTTGTCTCTGCCCCGGTGTTGGTCCCTGTCCCTGTCACCGTTCCTGTCCCTGTCACCGTTCCTGTCCCTGTTTTTTCTCCCTGTCCCGGCGTCCGCCCCATCCAAGTTGGTCCTAAACCTGATTTGTCTGTAGTTACATTGTCTCCGTGTGTTCCGTCCCAATCTGTCCCGTCCACGTCTGTCCAGTCTAAGCCGGTCCTGTCCGTCCACGAGCTTCCTCGTGCGCCCTCTAGTGGGCTTTCTCGTGGTCCTCGTGCTCCTTGTGCGCCCACTCATGGGCTTCCTAGTGTGCCCCCCCCCCCCCCCCCGTGGGCTTCCTGGTGTTCCTCGTGCTCCTTGTGTGCCCACTCTTGGGCTTCCTTGTGTGCCCCCCGTGGGCTTCCTCGTGCTCCTCGTGCGCCCCTCCGCGGGCTTTTTCGTGCGCCCTCTACTGGGCTTTTTCGTGCGCCCCTCTACGGGCTTCCTTGTGCGCCCTCTACTCCTAGTTCCCTTCCTTGTGTCTCTCTTCGGTCCCCGTGTCAGTGTCTCCCCCGTTTTGTCTTTGTTTTGTCCCCTCTCCTTGGTCCTGTCCCTTTTCGTCTCCTTCCTTGTTGCCTTGTCTCTCTGCCACTGTCTTTGTTTCTCTCTCTGTCTCTTCTCTGCTCCCCCTTTTTCTTGTCCCTCCCTTGTCCCCAGTCCTCTTTCTGGTTTTCCCTTATGTCTTCCTCTGTGCCCCTTCCCTCTGCCCTCTCCTCGTGCCCTTGTCTTGCGCCCTCTTTTCGTACTCTCTCTTTGTCTCGTTTTTGGTCCCATCTCCACTCTCGTTGTCCCTCCTTTCCTGTCTCGCTACCTCTCCTCTTGCATCTTCTCTCCTCCGTCTTGTCTCCTCTCCCGTTTCCTCATCCCCTTTCTTATCTCACTGCCCTTTGGCCTCGTCCCCTCTTTCGTCTTGTCTCCCTGTGCATCGACTCCCGCCTCGTCTATTCTCTCGTGTCCCTCTCTCGTCTTTTGTTTTGTCGCCTTCGTCTTGTCACCTCTCCTCCTTTGTCTTGTCACGTTGCCCCTCTCGTCCTGTCTCCTCACCTTTTGTCTCCTCGCTTCTTCCGACATAAAAAAAAAAACATAAGAGCAACCTTTCACCAGCGCTGCTCCTAACAAACTTCGAAATCCTCTTTGTAGCTCAGACTTTTTATTAACACACACACACACAAGGATAAGGAATACAGACATTGGGATGTGGTTATCTATATTATGAGTATCAGCTTTCAGAATGGAGACATTTTGTGCAACGTGTACTTTGGATACACGTTTTGTACTCTACCACCTAATCTGTTAACCAGCAGAAACTGGACAAGACAGTTGTTAAAATGTACACATAATATGCATGAAAGTCACACTACTTAAGAAACCACTTTAAGAAATAAGGAATAAAAGACTTTATCAAAATGAATTCTCTATCAGTTTGGGTTTATTTTCTTGCCTCCTTGTGTGTGTTCTCGGTTTTCTCCCCAGTCTTGTGTGGTTGTCTCTGTCTTGTGATTCCCCGGTAAGTGTCTGTTTGTTCTACTTCCTGTTTTAATTTGATATTCTCACATTGCCAGACCTATCTCCACAGTGCAGTTTCAGAACTCTAGTAAGGTCTGGCTATACGGTTTTATGCCTGATGTAGCAGTGGGGGGGAGGGACATTTGGCACATGCCAGACATGCCAGATGTCAGGCTTTCACCCAGCAAGGTACATCTAGCCAGCATAGGTTTGGTGTGATTTGCAGAGGTTTGGAAATATCCAAGGAGATAGGCTTTAATAAATGTAGCTCAATGCACCAAGAATAACATTTAGAATTTCCACACCTTTTTCAGAAAGCATGACATAATAACTAACAATAATCCATAGACCTCGTTGTGAACAGTTTATTGGAAAACTATAATGGCATGGTACTTTGTTGGAAAATAGTTTCCAATAAAACTGCTCACAACCAGATCTGATGGCATCCTGTGTAACCATGTCATGATTTCTGGAAAGAAACATTGCTGTTGAGTTTTTCCAATATATATTTCTTGATGCCTCTCCGGGAACCATCACCTTATCGTGGTGGAGAGGTTTGTGTGTCCCTATGAACCTGAGGGCTGTGTTGTCTGGAGCTTTGTGCTCCTGGTAGGGTCTCCCATGGCAAAGAGGTCTCAGGGGAGGGGCCAGACAAAGAATGGTTCAAAAACTCTTATGGAATATCAAGGAAGGGATAGAGGGACCCTGCCCGGTGGAAGCCCGGGGCCCCCGTCTGGAGCCAGGCCCAGACGGTGGGCTCGTGAGCGAGCGCCTGGTGGCCGGGTTTGCCACGGAGCCCGGTCGGGCACAGCCCGAAGAAGCAACGTGGCACTTCTCCCTCCAGCCCATGGGCCCACCACCTGTGGGAGGATCCAAAGGGGTCGGGTGCGCTGCCACATGGGTGGCGGCGAAGGTCAGGGGTTTCGACGGACCAGACCCGGGCAGCAGAGGCTGGCTCTGGGGACGTGGAATGTCACCTCTCTGTGGGGGAAGGAGCCGGAACTTGTGCGGGAGGTGGAGCGCTATCAGTTAGATCTGGTGGGGCTTACCTCTACGCACAGTCTCGGTTCTGGAACCGTACTCCTGGATAGGGGTTGGACTCTCTCCTACTCTGGAGTTGCCCAGGGTGTGAGGCGCCGGGCGGGTGTGGGGATACTCACAAGCCCCCGGCTGAGCGCCGCTGCGTTGGAGTTTACCCCGGTGGACGAGAGGGTCGCCTCCCTACGCCTGCGGGTGTTGGGGGGGAAAACTCTGACTGTTGTTTGTGCGTATGCACCAAACAAGAGTTCGGAGTATTCGGCCTTCTTGGAGACCTTGAATGGAGTCCTGTATGGGCTCCAGTAGGGACTCCAATGTTCTCCTGGGGGACTTCAACGCACACGTGGGCAATGATGAAGATACTTGGAGAGGCGTGATTGGGAGGAACGGCCTCCCTGATCTAAACCAGAGCGGTTGTCTGTTGTTGGACTTCTGTGCTAGTCATGGATTGTCCATCACAAACACCATGTTCGAACATAGGGATGTTCATAAGTGTACGTGGTACCAGAGCACCCTAGGCCAAAGGTCAATGATCGATTTTATAATCGTTTCATCTGATCTGAGGCCGTATGTTTTGGACACTCGGGTGAAGAGAGGGGCAGAGCTGTCAACTGATCACCATCTGGTGGTGAGTTGGGTCAGGGGGTGGGGGAAGACTCTGGACAGACCTGGTAAGCCCAAACGTGTAGTGCGGGTAAACTGGGAACGTCTGGAAGAGGCCCCTGTCCGACGGGCTTTCAACTCGCACCTCCGGCGGAGCTTTTCGTGCATCCCTGTGGAGGCTGGGGGCATTGAACCTGAGTGGACCAGGGCTGCCAACTCTCACGCATTGGCCGTGAGACACACGCATTTGACTGGTTTCACACGCGCACACGCCACACCCCCGATTTCTCACGCTGAAGTGTCAACCCGGTCGGTCAAATTTATGAAAGATGAGTTTATCTATGTTTTTACCTGTTGAGCCACTTGTGATCGACTAGTTGTGCTTTCAGAGACTGTGAGGGGCTTCAAGAGCGCTCCCTGTCTGTGGAATTTTCAAATTGTCGCAAAATGAGAATATTTTTTTCACGAGCCATCCCAGGTGCATTTCCCCTGCTTCAGGTATGTGCTCTGAGTATTACAGACCCGTCCGGCGCTTCAGGTATGAGCTCTGATTATCACAGACCGTCCGTCGCTTCGTGTCCACTCTCTCTGTAAAGATGGAGGTGAGCAGCGCGGCTGGTAGTGTAGCAACTTCAGTTCATTGTAGTGGACTCGCTCTGGGGGGCAGTGACGCGTTGCATCCATGCGTAGACCTCTGATAAAGAGCAGCGTACGGCCACCTCTAAACTCTGTCAGAGACCAGAGACCCAAATGGGCCTCTGCGTCTGTCAGACGGTCTGAATGAGATCCATCATATCAGCGGAGGAATGACATGCACAGCAGACTATATTACAACTCTCCACATCTCGGACACAGAGATGGGAGGAGTTATGTGCACAAAGTTGTAAATATGAGCAGAAATCTGGTGAAACACACCTGAGCTATACTAGCCTATATATCACTGATTCTTGAAATAAGGGACAAAACATGTCCCCCATCAAAATGTTGCAATTTGCCTTAAAAAACAATAAATCATTTGTTTTAAAAAAGCTTTAAAAGTTGAATATGAAAGACTTATGTATGTGTAGACCCTTAGCTTTTTATATATTTATATTATTTCATAGTAATTTTACAAAATACCGGCACTGTACTATGAAAGCCCATGCAAATGAACTTGTCCTCAGTAGAGGTCACAGTACCAAATTGCAAAAAAAAGGGTTTTAAAATGCACAAAATGCACAAATATGAATTTGAGGTTAATTGCATGGCTTAATAAAATATCACAACATACTTAAAGTGAACATTGCATTATTTTGTACATTAACACAGCCTTTCAAAATCTGTCATCAATTCACGTCAACTCCGTCAGAAATTTTTCAAATTAAAAATAAATCAGGCATATTTTGGTCAGCTTTAACCCTGAGGACCCCCTTTGACTTCTTCCTGTCAATGGATGCAGCAATCCAAAACATGGTCTTGTAAGTTTTAAATTTTTTTTAAATATTAAGCAAATTAGTTGAAATCCCTGTGGTCACAGCTTTTATGTGTCAACACTGTCTTCAACGTAGGGGTGATTTCAATCAAGAATTTTAGAATCTATGTTGGTATTTTGGTTTAGTTTAGTGGCAGCTGGAAAGTGAATAAAATCAAAATGGCTACCATTTACTAGACATGATTAAGTTAAAAAAACATGTTGTTTTGTCAACTCCGTCAGACGTCAACTCTGTCAGATATTTTGTCTGACGGTGTTGACATGTAAGCTGACGGAGTGGAAAAGTCGCCCCAAATACTTATTAAGTTATGTAGAACAACTAGATAACATGATCATATTATCTAAGTATACATGTTGATTGACTTAACATATCTTAATATATCTAAATGCCAAATAACTTTTAAAATTGTTTTATTTGTACTGTAGGCAGACATGGCTAGACAGAAACGGTCGGTGTGCAAAGAAAAAGAAACAGAGTACCAGAGAAAAAGGAGAGAAAGAATTAACAGTGACTCAGAAAGCAGAAGAGAACAGTTAGAAAAGGAGAGACAGAGATGGAAGGACAGGGTCCAAAACAAAAAGGTAAAACAAGTAGGAGAATTAGGACCAAGAGCAAAGAGGCAACCCAGAAAGTATTGGAGGAAAGCAAAGAAAAGGTCCAGAGCTATGCAAAATAGACGGCTAAATGAAATAGACCCCCCACCAGAAAGTCCTCTGGACCAGACTGTTGAGGAGCCTACTTCAAGCAGGCGTGCCCTTGCAGCTGAGAGGGAAAGGAGAAAAACCAGGAAAAGACATTCAACGGAGATAAAAGCATTGAAAGAAAAGTTTAAGAAATTAACAAAAGAGCAACACAAACTAAGAAAGCAGGAATGGCGGAAAAAAAAGTGCCAGGAAGAGCCATTGGCCATGTAGATGGAGGAGATGGAAGACGAGTTGGGAGAAGTGGGGGACTCGGTTGAAGAAATGGAAGATTCGGTAGATGAAATGGAAGAGAAGACATTGAAAGGTCCTGAGGGTGCTACTGTTGACACGACTATCAGCAGTATTGAGACAGGGGATTGGCTGGCAGGGGTGTATGATGATCACTGGTGGTTGGGAAAGTCCATTGATCTAGATATAGAACGCCAAGATGTGAAAGTTGAGTTTATGCATCCTCGTGTTCCTACTGCCAATTTTCACCCAAAACATGGGAGGAGGGATTTCTGTTTTTGTCCAGTGAAAGATTTCATTTTAAAACTGACAGGGACAGCTTGTCCCGTCCAAGCAAGCCGGACCAGGGAACTCTATGCCATAGCCCCGGATGTTATGGACTTCATAGAGCGTAGGCATGTTCAACACCTCTTGTCCAATGCCCATGTCCCACAGGTTAGATAAAGTATTACATACATTTCTAATGCTTGGCTCTAAACTGAAGGCAGTTATGAAAGATAAAATTCTCTCTATATATTTACTTACTTGTTGAGAAAAATTGAAGTAGAACTCATAGAACTTACAGTACCTACCTGAGACCCTATAGAAATAAGATTAATTACCTGTCTCAACCGATGTGTAAGTATAGTGCCATAGCAATTTCAACTTTTACAGAAACACTTTTACAGAAACACTGACGTTATGAGTCTTAATTCTTCACTTTTCATTTTTGCAGTGAGCCTTTGGAAGGAATCAGGAAATAGATGGGGAGAGTTCTAGATCCTGTTATACTTCAATATTTGTACATTAACACTATTACATAACTTTCTTAGTTAGTTCTCAGCTTATTGTGTCCTCTTGCAAATCATTAGTTAGATTTAGTTTATAGATGACCAATAGAGGACCTCCAGATACATTTGCTCTTTTCTTTTGATATTAGGAACATTTTCACATTTTCATGTGTGCCTTAAATATCCTGTCACCAGATACTATAATACTTGTTTAAAGTTGGATTTACCTTTCCCTTGATACTCTCTCCCTTTGCCATGTCAAAACTAGGTAAAAATCTTTAATCAGTTTGATTCTCAATTAGTTTGTCAACACCGTCAGTTGTGTGTCAACACCGTCAGTTGTGTGTCAACACCGTAAGACGGAGGTTTTTCATTTTTATAAAAAAATGTGAGTTTCTTTTGTTCAACTGAGTGTGTTCATACATTAAAACATCAACTTATCTACATGCATCAGTGTCTTGTGTGCACAAAACTACTGATTGTATATATTAAAAATGAAAAAGTGAGTAAACTAAATCAAAGTAATTTAAAATGGCAAATTCCAAAACAATGTCAAATAATATTAAAAGTGTATACAATGCAATTTATCAATTCACCTTGATAAGACACACCATCTCTACACACTTAAATACTTTACAGGGTTGTTCAGTTGATCAAACACACATAAAAACATATTGTCAGGTGTCGGACGGAGTTGACAAATGTCAAGTTACTAAGTGAGTAAATGTCAATTTTTATGAAAATTGGCTAAAAAAAAACCCTGTTCCTTTTCATGGTATGATAGATGAGACCCGTGTTTATGAAGGTATCCAATTCAAAGTAATGTAGTGTAGGTTTTGTTTTTCCATTTTCAAAAGTACTTTTGTCCCTAATCTCAAGAATCAGTGATATACTATAATATATATATTATAGTACAATAGTGGCCCAACGTTGCAGTATATATATATATATATACTGCAACGTTGGGCCACTATTGTGCATCTCTAACCACTGCATCTCTAAATGTAACTGTAAATAATTAATTGATGTTTTTTAAAATGAACAAATAGTCTTTATTTTCACAAAAAAGTAAAAACAGTAAGTGGGGCCAGAGGATGACAGCCAAACATTACTGAACATTGGCACAAAGGTTAAAGGATTAGAATTTATGTAACTTAGTGGTTCTCATTCTTTAGAATTTCAGTGGTCTTAGTTGATCCCTCAACATTAATTTAACTTTGGGTCCCTGGTCCCTACACCAGGGACCCCTGGACCTGTTCACCACAGACCCAAATCTTCTCAGCTGTTGCTGACATATGCTACTGTCTCTTCATGTGGTTCATTATGTTTGGCACATTGTGTGGGTCAGTTCTTATATCATAAGAAGTTAATAATGTAAATGCTGAATGCCCTAAAACCTGTTGATACAACAACACAAAGGCTCCTAACCCTACCGTTTTGCACATATCATGTAAGACTTGATTTCTCCATTTTTTTTGCAAAAAAACTCTCCAGAAAGTGCCATTTAATGGTTTATTTTTCAACTTTTTTTCCTGGGGGGGCATACCCCCAGACCCCCCTAGGGAGTCCCCCATCCACCCACATATACCAAATCCCAATTTAAACCCTAAAGGATAAAGACCAAAAGAAATTGCTTTGTACGCGACAAAATATGGGTTGGCCCCCCCCAAATCTCACTCCAAGGTTTTTGGAAAAGTTGGCAGCCCTGGTGGACAATGTTCAAAGTTTCCATTGCTAAAGCTGCGGCAGCGAGCTGTGGTCTTAGGGTCTTAGGTGCCTCAAGGGGCGGTAACCCACGAACACCCTGGTGGACACCGGTGGTCAGGGAAGCCGTCCGACTGAAGAAGGAGTCTTTCCGGGATATGTTATCCCGGAGGACTCTGGAGGCAGTTGCAGGGTACCGACGGGCCCGAAGGGCTGCAGCCTCTGCCGTGACAGAGGCAAAGCAGCGGGTGTGGGAGAAGTTCGGAGAAGACATGGAGAAGGACTTTCGGTCGGCACCAAGGTGCTTCTGGAAAACCGTTCGCCACCTCAGGAGGGGGAAGCGAGGGATCATCCAAGCTGTATACAGTAAGGATGGGACTTTGTTGACCTCAAATGGGGAGGTAATAGAGCGGTGGAAGGAGCACTTTGAGGAACTCCTAAATCCAGCTGACACGCCCTCTGTGGTGGAGGCAGAGCTGGAGGATGATGGGGGTTGTCGTCAATTTCCCTGGCGGAAGTCGCTGTGGTAGTCAAACAACTCCACAGCGGCAAAGCCCCAGGGATTGATGAGATCCGTCCAGAAATGCTGAAAGCTCTGGGTGTGGAGGGGCTGTCTTGGTTGACACGCCTCTTCAACATTGCGTGGAAGTCTGGGACGGTGCCTAAGGAGTGGCAGACCGGGGTGGTGGTTCCCCTCTTCAAAAAGGGGGACCAGAGGGTGTGTGCCAACTACAGGGGTATCACACTTCTCAGCCTCCCTGGTAAAGTCTACTCCAAGGTGCTGGAAAGGAGGGTTCGGCCGATAGTCGAACCTCGGATTGAAGAGGAACAATGCGGATTCCGTCCTGGCCGTGGAACAACGGATCAGATCTTTACTCTCGCAAGGATCCTGGAGGGGGCCTGGGAGTATGCCCAACCAGTCTACATGTGTTTTGTGTAGATTATATCTCCAACCTGGCCTGGGAACGCCTCGGGATCCCCCAGGCGGAGCTAGTTGATGTGGCTCGGGAAAGGGAAGTTTGGGGTCCCCTACTGGAGCTGCTGCCCCCGCGACCCGATACCGGATAAGCGGATGAAGATGGATGGATGGATGAACAAACCAAATGCCATTTATCTACGGTTAATATCTCCAAGAGTAAAAACATGTAGTTGTTTTTTGCTTTTGGTAAACTTTCCTTTAAACGTTATATCCTTGATGAGTAAAACCACTTTGGTCATAAAAAGGGTTTGCACCCAATCTAAAATTCAAAGAAGAAATGTTTCAGATCTGTAAGTTTAACCACAATTTATAAAAATGTAAATGTATTTTGGCCCCTTAATTCACCTCATTTGCCAAGTGGTGTCCTTCCTTTTGCCACCTTCTTCTTTTGTCTTCTTCTTATCTCTTTTTTGTGTGCTTTTTGTGATGCTTCTTTTTGTGCCGTTTTTTTCTTTTTCTCGTCCTCTGAAGATGAGGAGGCAGACGAAGAGGGGGAGGAAGATGAAGAGGAGGAGGTGGTGGATGAGGAGGAGGCAGATGCTGATGACAATGTAGTTTGGTTAGACTCCGTCCCTACAGCAGTATTCTTGGCTAAAACAATAGGAAATAGTATAATTAAAATAATAGTGTTAATATTAACATCAAATAGCGTACCCACAAAAAACAAAATTCAATCACAGCTTAACTAGGGTTAACTACAAAATGCCCATTCTAGTAGTGAAAATTGCATTAGAAATTTAAATTTGGAAATAATAAGAGAAACAAACTTAAGTGCATCTAAAAATCAAACATTAAATACATGTCCTCTTTATGTGAACTGCTGGTTAATAAACATGTTGATTTTAAACCAGCTCTGTGTGAATACAAATGTTCCAACACGATTTCCACTGAACAATTAAGAAATTTTAAACTTCTCAGTAGATTATTTTAGACCATATTTATTTATTGATTATAGTTTGCCCTCAGAAAAACAGCATTGACCTATTGTGACCATTCAGTCTACATGATTATGCAGACATAAATTCATGCTTTCCTTACAGAAAACACAGTCCATATAATTTTATGATAACTACATCACTGCATAACTCAGACAATCTTAATATTTGGTATTTGGTTATTTGTGATGCTATGTATATATGAAAACTAACAATATTTGCAAAAAAATTTCACACTTATTTAGTTTTGGATGTCTGGATTTGGAACAGTTATAAATTATAAGACACTTGGAGCAGAACTGTGATAAACAGGCACGGAGCCAGTTCTGCGTAGGAGTGTGTGCACTTCTTGTCTTGCCCTGCGCACTCACTAAGTAGTAACGCGCACTCACTAAGTAGTAACGTTACAGATTAAAAGTTAACAGAACTATCTAACTCTAAACGCCATGAACTGTGCTTAACGTTATATGATCCTTATAAAGACATTTAAGAATTGTATATTTAAGAAGACAGAATATGGGAAATAGTCTGGAAGCACAAATATTGTTCAATGCTATCCAGACCTGTAAATTACTCAAATAAAATTCCATGTTTTTCCATAACGTTACTGTTTAGAAATCTTAGTGACAATTAAAGTAGGCTACATGCCAACAGGTTAACGTTAGCAAAATCACCTGAATTCAGAGATTGGTGTTCACAGTCTGTGTCATCGCTGGTTTCAAATAAAATACCGCCTTTATCCCTCTCAAAACTTTGACACTTCTTGTTTGCGGGGTAATCCTCATCGCTGGTAACTTTGGCATTAATGTTTTTGCTAACGTTCTCCAGGTTTTGCTGTCCATGCACCTTCACCGATGTTAGCATCATCCATGCTGCTGATGGTAACGTCAGGTGCAGCCATTTCTTTCGTCAACCGCGGTGGTGTCCCTAATTTGTTATCCATTTTTAATGCTTTGCCAGATGTTGTAAAATGTCTTTTCTTTGCCGACATGGTTAGTTAGAAATATCAGTACAGATACTCTGTAGCTAGCTAGTTTGAAACCTCTGATTTAACAATATTGCTAACGCTCCCTGGTTATGCTTAGACCCGCCCTACTCTGCCTCTGATTGGCTAGTAGTCATTAGAAGAAAAGACAACTTCTGAAACAGAAGATGAAATGCAACATTTGCCACCACAAAATGAAGATGAAGCACTGCAGTTGTGGAGACCTCTGTGAATGGTATGTAGGCCTAACTAATATGGGCATATGGCCTAAAGGTCTGATATTACTTAAGAATTTTCTTTTGTCACTGTAGTTTATAGGCCTAGTTTTCTTCTTTTTTACTGTAGGCTATATTTAGCATCTATTTAACAGTATATTTTGTATATTTTTAACTGTTTACTTAGGTATCTATTAAATTTCTTTACTGATACTTTTAGTGACCGACCACTTTTTTTTTTCCCTATTTAATTTACTCCATTAAGGTTTCAGTAAATTCTTAGCCTACATAGTTTTAAGCCTAGAACCAATTCAACCAACTACAAGATGAATAGTGGCCTTAAGACATTTCATTTAGCACTAAAATGTTGTAAATGGAAAAATAGCGAAGATAACGTAACAAGACTGTGTAGCTTACATAACTCTGGTAGACTTCAGTGGTAGCATTTAGGTGAGCATAATAATAGTAAAAGCATTCTTCATTTTACTTGTTACCCCTGAAGTACCCCAAAGGTTCCAGTCCATGCTTTAGGAAGCATTGACACAAGACCGAACAAAACAATGACAATATACATGTTTGCCATTTGTTCAATCTCAAGTCTCCTACTCAAACATTTTTTATTCTTAAAAAAGTAGTCTTGCATTGAAGCAAAACAATTTAGACAAAAATCATAACAATTATGGTATATCTTTGAATTCCACTGGATCTCAAGTTGTGCAATGTTCCATAGGGTATGTCAACAGAGGGCCAAACATAGAGCCGTTGTCAGAAAATCCATCCGACATGGTATGGAAATCAAGTTTAAGTTCAAGAATAACATGCTATACACCTACATGAATACAAATAATCAAAGTGCCTGCAATTCAGATAATTTTTACATTAAAACCAGTGGTAAGCTACAGTGTACAGAAAGCCAATATACATAATTTTATTGATGCAATATTCTAAAGGCAAGTGACATCTCTTTGAAAAGCACAGGGAATTGCTGCATCCAAAGAGATACTGGCACTTTTTATATGCATTGGATAAATTGAACACACTTAATGTAAGCTACTTTATAGTGCATATGGTAATAGCTTTTCACAATAGCTTGCACAAGTGCAAGTTAGTGGCACATGGCAAAGCACATGTTAATTGTTGTTTTAGGCAGTGGATGGACAATACGTCTAATTTTACTAGTATTACTCCCATTTTACATATTTTTAATCACTCTCATGCCCATAAGTGTTATGGTACACAGGAGGGATTCAGGAGCGGACACTGGAGTATAGATCAGGCAAGATTTATTAGATAAAACAGGAAGAGCCAACTGGTTTTAAGGAATCCAGGCTTGACGGAGCTCAGGGGATGTTTGTAGAGGAGTGGACCGGGAAGACAGACAGGATGGCAGGCAGACGGGATGGCAGGCAGACGAGCAGGCAGGCAGACGAGCAGGCAGGCAGGGAATGAGTGGCATAGGGAGGATACTATGGTGGAATGAAAACGGACAGTTAGCGATACGACAAATTTAACTCAAAAACAATGAAAGGGCCGGAGCATAATACCATGACGGTAATCTGACGAACTGGCGAGGAGTGAGAGTAGATCCAGGGTATTTAACAGCCAGGGTGATGAGCAATGAATAACAGGTGTGCTGCAGGAGGTGATGAGGCACAGGTGTGATGAACAGCAGGTGGTGATGAAGATCCAGGGGAAGACACACCCACACAAACAAGACTGACAGGAACAATGGGAAGGGAAAAAACCTGAGAACACAGGGAAGGGAGGAGACAACAGGACAAAACCCTAACAATTAGAATGCTGTGCCAGGTGTGATTACTGAAGTATTGTTTGCATAAGACCAAATTGACATGATAACTGATGAAATATGTCAAATATGGCAAAAAAGCTGCGAGATGTCTGTGTTGAGGCAATGGAGAGAAGAAAAAGAAGAAAAGCTGGGAGGGTAGAACGAGTTTGTGGTTATTGATGAAAGCCACTTCAGACACAAAAGAAAGGGTAATGTAAACACCATACAGCTAAAAATTCTATGATAATTCCCACAACAAGCCCAATACTTTCCAGCCATTCTATTTAAGTGACAGAACTTGCAACTCTAGCCGTTTCAAGGTATGTCAGTGTATTTGTTTTTTTCTTTTGCTTGACTTAACTTTGATAGTGACTTATTCTACTATCAGGAGGAGGATTTTTCAGGAGAACTATGTCCACTTGTATATACTAAATGCTTTGATTACTATAGGCTTTGCTTTGACCCACAAAGTTATACCAATATATTAAGGAATCAGAATGAATTGGTTCAGTTGCAAAACATAAACAATTACATGCTACTTACCTACATGCCAGCTGTAAGGTAACTCAGCATTCTGTTCGGCGTTATAAATGTACAATTATTAGTTTTAACTAGTTTTGTGTCCCATGGTGTTATAACTTTATACTTACCAAACTTTTGATTTCATTGTAACTGTCATTTAATTACATTTTGTTTTCTGTAACTGTAATGGATTACAGATATACAGTTGAACAACATTAAAAAAAGAAAAAAGTAAAAACTGAAATACCAGAAAAATCTAAATTTCCACACTAGGTCATCATGACAAATTTATCGTCCATATATAGATTTATTTGTAGGTGTTGTCACTGCATGGCTGTAAGGAGATGCAGTAATTGCTACCACAAATAAAAAGTTATTCCTCCAGGGGTCACAAATGGTAACAGCAAATTATAAAAGATTGTATTGAAATCCCCAACGGTAAGCATCTGTGGACGTAGTGGTGGGGGGTGAATCCATACTTATGGGGATAGAATAATTTTATAATTCAGGAAAGTTAATCACTTGTCAGCATTCTGTGTTTTAATGGTCAAATATGTGAATGTGAATAATTGCCATTTCTAATATGTGTCCAATTTAAATATTTTGACAGTTCAGACGTGGAAGAATGGCTGGTGGGTTGAAAAGGAAGAAGTGGGTGTTTGGGATGCTTGGCGTGAAGCACAGAGGACAGAGGACCATGCCTGTTCTCCGCCTGGTGGCAAGACGGACCAAACGAGAACTGGTCCCATTGATTCTCCACCACGTTCGTGCTGGATCCACAATATTAAGTGATGAGTGGCGGGCCTACCGTCAGGCTCTGCCGGCATTTGGATACAAGCATTACACAATTAACCACAGTGTGGCATATGTCAATACTGAAACGGGCTGCCACACTCAACACATGGAGAGGGCCTGGAGGAGCTACGAGGAGACAATCGGTACTCCGAGGGAATCGCACGGAGGATCTGTTCAGAGACCATTTGATTGTAATCGAGTGGAATGAATGGTTGGGTAAAAAACACCATGATGGTCCACTAGGACGCCTGCTCCACGATATTGCTAAGCAATATAAATAGAAATAAATTATGTCAAGTTTCTGGAGCTTGTGATGTTAATCGCTTTGTGTCTTTTACTGTTGTTTTGGTCTCTAAAGTACCCCTACCCCAGTATATAGATTATTTTATTTTGTATGCAAATTTTTTGTACTAACTTTGTTTTAGTAATCCCTTTGTTCTTGTCTCCCCGTGTTCATCTGCGGTATATTGTTGCATGACAAATACTTTCTTCACAAATTGGTTCAATTCACTGATCAGACTATATTATCAGTGCACAAATAATAGTTTTATGGACCAATAATAAAAGATTTAAGTGTACCAAATAAAGTAACTTGATGCTTTATACACTTATTTATAATTACCTAATTATTATAAACCACCCACCAGTTGCAACTTTATAATAGGCATTCCAATAATTCTTATAGACGTTTTACAAAGTATTAACTATTTAACAAGGTGTTATAGTCATCTGTTGAAACTTTTTAATAACCATCCAGACACTGTTTATAGACGGTTTACAGAACAACTAGAAACCCTAACAGTAAACTGACTGTTTCCTAACAGTTAAATGCTAATTAATAAACTGTTAATTTACAATTAGTAAACATTAATTATTATTATTTAATTGTTTAACAGTAAACTGACTGTTTCCTAACAGTTAAATGATAATTAACTGAAGATTAATTAACTATCAATTTACCATCTATAAATGATGGTTATTATAAAGTGTTACCCCACATTAAAAACCGCATATAGAGCAGGAAAGTGAAATGCGATCACATGTGCACTCAGGACACATTTGGAGACACATTCTGCTGCCAGGTGGGAACACCCGTAACTAGAGCTGTCCACTTGTGTGTGGCAATACTAGGAAGTGTCTTGGTGTCACAGATGACGTCTAAATTTACCTACCTTTGAATACCAAAACGAACTCAGTTGAAGCACTGAGAACATGTCTAAATGAAGTAAAAGACTGGATGTCACTTAATGTTTTAAACTTAAATGACAAAAAAACTGAAGTTATAATTTTTGGGGAGCCCGGTATCTCTGGTTTTAACAGTGCTCTTGGCCCAATATCCTCAAACTGCTGCCCATTTGTAAAAAGTCTTGGTGTTTTTATTTACAGCTCTTTTAAACTCGATAAACAGATTAGTTCAGTGGTAAAAACAAGCTTCTTTCAGCTCAGACTTCTTGGGAAGGTCAAGCCTTACCTGCCAACTGGAAAAAGTTGTGCATGCCCTTTCCAGTTAGTTCAGAATGCTGCTGCAGATCAGTTGCTGGAACTCTCTTCCTCTCAACATTGGAGCAGCTACCTCTATTCAGAGCTTTAGATCATTTTTAAAAACCCATCTTTTTGCACTGGCTTTTAACTTACGCTGAGCTGTGACATGTTATTGTTGTTATTTCTTTAAGTAAAGTTTTTATCTGTTTTTTTTCGGGCTATTTATTATGCTTTTTATGTTATGCTGTTCTCTACAGCACTTTGGGGCAGTAGTGACTCAACTCAATGTTGCATTGTAAATATTGTAAATAAATAAATAAACTTTGACCTTGACCTAAATAAACATTGACCTTGCCTATGATTTTGTGATCGGATTGCTCACATAAGATTATAACACCATGTTGGAACGGGGCCTTGGTTTCACTACACACCCACATTTACCTTTGCGGGGAAGAATAGGGAATGAAACAATGCTTGCAAAACAGGTACAGTCACGTAATTAGGTGACTGTTGCACATTAAAAAATGAAATGGAGCCACTTAGTTCCACCAGTAATTAACACCAATTTTAAATTCAATATCAAAGGTCAGGTTTGCATTTTTTAAAGTGCTTACACATAAACATCGTCTATTGCTGTAGCAACAACATGACTTGAAAGCAGTAACATTTTTGCCAGAGGTGAAGGATTTTGGATGGATATTTCTGTCCTGTGTTTTTCCTGCACATACTTGTCTACTTGTACCAAGTCATTCCTACAAGTTTTGCTTTAATGAAAGCTAGCTCGCTGCAACTAAAAATCACTACATTTTATGCAAATCATTGCAACATGACATCAACAATATGCAACTAAGCTTATGACATCATGTGCAACTAAGCACTCTAAAAACCCTAAACACCCAATCACTGAAATCTGGAGCGTCATTCAATCTCAACCTCTCCTCTCGCCTTCTTGGTGCCTAGCTTCTTGTTCAATACAGACAGGAGATACCTTAATACAAAAAACTTTACCAATTTCCCAACGGCCTCACACCTAACTTTTTTTTCTAGAACCACACTCACTCAAACACATACCCAGCAAACTGCTTAATTCTGTCATGTCATCTTACACTCTGTTTCAACTAACAGCCATGAGTAATAGACACCAAATGCCAGGGCAGAACAATAGTCTTTGAAACTATATTATTATAACTAATTAACTGTCACCAGGTGTTTATCCTGATGATCTATTTTATAAGAATGCCATATTCAAACTGACAGAGTTTGGCCAGGTTAGCTCAGCCGGTGGAGCAGGAGCACATATTTAGAGGTTTACTCCTCGACCCGGCGCCCACGGGTTTCAACTCCGGCCCATTGCTGCATGTCATTCCCCATCTCTCTCCCCTTTCATGTCTTTATTTGTCCTGTGGAAAACACCTATAGAAATGCCCCCAAAAATGTTCTTAAAAAACAAAAACTTGATCTGATTACTCACATCGGATCATAACACCAGGTCGGAACGGGGGCCTTGGTTTCAGTACATACCCACGATTACGTTTGCGGTGAAGTAGAAGATGTGAAACAATGCCCGTAAAACAGGTACAGTCACGCACCTACGTGACTGACGAACATTAAAACATGGAAAGGAGCCACTTAGTTACACCAGTTATTAACACCTGTTTTAATTTTCAATGTCAAAAGTCAGGTCGGCATTTTTTAATTAACATCTGAAGAACATCTTTCATAGTATGCTGCATGCTCATACACATACATGTTCATTGCTGTAGCAACAACATGACTTGAAAGCATTAACAGTTTTTGCCAGAGCTGAAGGATTCTGGATGGATATTTCTGTTCTGTGTGTTTTTCCTGCACATACTTGTCTATTTGTACCAAGTCACTTCTACAAGTTTTGCTTTAATGAAAGCTCCCTCGTTGCAAACAACAATCAATAAGTTTTATACAAATCATTTCAAGATGACGTCACCAATATGGAAAAACCCTGAACACCCAGTCCCTGAAATCTGGAGCGTCATTTCATCTCAACCTCTCCTCTCGCCTTCTTCTTTTTGGTGCTAAGCTTCTTGTTCAATACAGACAAATGAGATATCTTAATACAAAAAACTTTACCAATTCCCGCCAGCCTCACACCTAACTTTTTTTCTAGAAACACACTCACTCAATCACACACCCAGCAAACTGCTTAATTCTGATTTGTCATCTTACACTCAGTTCCAATAGCCATGAGTAATAGACCCAAAAACGCCAGGGCAGAACAATAGTCTTTGAAATTATATAATTAGAACTAATAAACTGGCACCAGGTGTTTATCCTGATGATCTATTTTATAAGAATACCATATTCAAACTGACAGAGTTTGGCCAGGTTAGCTCAGCCGGTGGAGCAGGAGCACATATTTAGAGGTTTACTCCTCGACCCGGCGCCCACGGGTTTCAACTCCGACCTGTGGCCCATTGCTGCATGTCATCCTTCCTCTCTTTCCCCTTTCATGTCAGTAGTTATAAGTGGAATGTATTAGGTGGGGGTCAAAAATCCCCCAAAAAGTATTTTTATGAAGAGCATTGTGTTGAACAATCAGTGTTATCTTTCTCAAAATTTTTGAAAGAAACCCACTTCTCTGATAAAGACATGTTTAAAAACGGGTCAAATTTGACCCAAGGACAACAAAAGGGTTAAAAAAAAAAACTGACAAAGACCTGCGACTGTCACAACCGCTGGAGATCAAAGCATTAACATTAGCCAGACGTAAAAGACTGTGGATGAATATTTCTGTTCTGTGTTGTTTTTCCTACACACATGTGCTATAGTCGTACAAACCCACTTCAAAAAAATCTGAACTATTTCTTTAACAAGCTGTAGATAAAATAAATGCCTACATTTAAATTTTATAATTTAGACTTTTCATCAACTTAGATGAATGGCAACAGGAAAATCATTTATTTCTATAATCTGTTGCAGCGTGAAGGAGAAAAAAGGTTTTTGACTCCTCCAGAGCTCATAGAGAAGACAACTGAGTGATTTTTAAAATGCCAAGTTCCATTAGGAACCCATTTCTTGACAGTATCAACTTAACTGTGACATGACACTGTCATAGCTATGACAAGACACTGTCATGAATGTGCCGTATAACCTTATAAACAAGTCCTAAACGTTCATGACTTCTGTCATTAAAGGTCATTCGGTTTTCGTCATGACAAGTTGTTTGTGTTGACTTTATTATGACAACTTGACATTAATCAAGGTGACATTACCAGAAGTTGTCTTGGTCATGACAGGTTGACATTAAATTAGTTTGGGATGTCTTTGTCATGACAACTTGATGTAAACAGAAAATCCAACTCTTTTGTATTCAATAAAATGTTAACACAATGATTATTATAATTAGATGTGCATGGTTGGAGACCAATTCTAGCACATCTTCAGATGTGTGACAGGATATTTCCTAACACTGGCTGTCATGATACTATTAGACCTCAAATAAGTGGTACAATTTGATTTGTCATTAAGCTACCATGAAGGATAAGACAAGTTGTCAGCAGAGGTGGGTAGATTAGCCAAAAATTGTACTCAAGTAAAAGTACTGTTACTTCAGAATAATATGACTCAAGTATAAGTAAAAAGTAGTCATCCAAAAAAATACTTGAGTGAGAGTAAAAAAGTGCTGAGTAACAGCTGAGTAACGTCTAATTTATTTTTTAACACAAGCAGTCAATGAGACAGACAAAACAACAAAATAATCATCTTTAGGCAAATTATAGTTCAGCCAATTCAGAGATAACATTAAATGAGATTTCTTCATTGTGGTTTCCAGATAACACTTTGGTCAACACTTTGGGGTTTGGTCAACTCGGTAACATGGGCTAGGATGTGGCCATCTACGGCCCGGGCAGTACGGGGCTTGGGGAGGGGTTCTAGAGGAAAGTTAGACTGAAAGGCCAGGCTTCTATCAAAGAAATTTCCCTCAGCACCGGAGTCAATTAGGGCTTGGAGTGGCAGAGAAATCGAGGACGTGCATAGAGTGGCAGGGATAAACAGGGTTTGTTAGTGGGACTGATGTGTTGGCCCCTCAGTACGCCCACGCTGAAGAGCCTGGCTTTTGTCCGAACCAGGGACGAGGACATAAAGTGAACCGTGCTGCCACAACAGAGGCACTGATTGCGTCTGCGGGAGTGTTCCCCAGGAGTCAGCCGAGCCCGATCCAACTGCATGGGTTCAGGTAGCGAGCTGGAAATAGATTGTGGCACAGAGGGTGAGACTGGAAACGGGAGATTTGTTGGTGAGTGGGCGACGAGACTGAGGACCTGTGGTGGGCCGGTTAGCAAGCTTCCTCCGCCGCTCATGCAGGTGGTTGTTGAGCCGGATAGACAGAGAGATTAAAGAGTTCAAACTGGAAGGTTCATCCCTTGACGCTAATTTGTTCTTAATTACTTAATTCAGTCCCTTCCTGAAAACACACATCAGCGGCCAGGGTCCTGAATTCAACCGAGAAATCTGCCACAGTACGGACTCCCTGCCAGAGCTCCAACAGGTGGCGGGATGCGTCACCGCAGTGATCGGGATGATCAAAAACCTCTCGGAGCATAGCCTCAAACTGGAGCAGAAACAGTTCTCTTGCAAAATAGTCTTATTTTTAACCCTTGTGTGGTCTTCACGTCAAAATTGAAAATCAACACTTTTGTTGAGGCTTTTAATCACTGTTTTCAAGTTTTTCTTACGTTTGTCCCTTTTTCAACACTTTGTTGCTTTTTTTTGACATTTTCAACACTAACTTATTAACTTTATTTTTACAGTTATTTTTGGAATTTATGGCAGTAAACCTGATTTGTAGGAAATTATACCTTACGTTTGAGTTAGAAAAGAAGAATTTAGGAATTATTTGACTAAAATCAAAGGAATGGATTTTGATGGATAATCACAGACATCACAACATGAGGGTTAAAGGCTGTAGAAAGTGAGCCTCCTCTCCTGCAATGCGACCACTAGATGTCACTGTTTACCAAGGATAACCCATTGTCGTCTTCAAGCTAATTGAGTGCAGGAGGCTTCTCTCTTTAGGTCTCCTCACATTCATACTCCAGACAGCTTCAGTGGAATCACAAGTTGACAAGAATCCTGGGATCAAAATCTTCTGTGAAACAAAATAAGAAACTGTTAATTTTGACTTCCAGATGTTGACATCCAGATGTTGGGTTATAGGGTTAAAGTGGGTTTGTACGGTGGCCGAGATGGTTCCACACAAACAATAAAGCAAAACACTAACGCAAAAGGGACAAAACACACACACACACACACACACACACACACACACGTAATAACAATATTGTAATTGATTGATTGCAATGACAATGCTAATAACACAAGTTTTTCTCTTTTGTTCCCTTTTGTGTTTCCTGCTTTGGTTTCCTGACGTTTTCCCTGTTTGCCCTGCCTCTCTTTTTCTCCCTTGTTTTTCCTCCCCCCCCCCCGTCCCCTGCCTGCACCGGCTAGCTGACTTTCCACACCTGCTCCTCATCTCATCATCACCTCTCCTGCCGTACTGACCTGTCATTAGCTCCAATCAAGACCAGTACTTCAACTCCGGATAAACTCACCATCCGTTGTTTCAGCCAACCTGGTGACACACGTAACAGCTCTTTGGACTATCCCTTGTTATTGCCTTTTGTCTAATCCCTCTCTCTGTGTTTGCTCCTACAGCCATCATCTTGACCACTTGATACGTCAAGTCAGCTGGTCTCACCATCCGGTCCCCTCCTAACGGCTCCCTGCCTCCAGGTGCTTCAAGCCTTCCCCTCTGCAGCTCTCCGGGTTCCCGTGCTTTCCCCTAGGCCTCTTGCCCTCGGTCTCCCCCGTTTCCCCCCAGAGCTTCCTCTGCTTCCCCCGGACTCTCGCACTCGCTCCAGTCTCTGGCGTCCGCCTCTTCTTGCCATAAAACAATTAAATCATGGTTTTAAAGCATAGCCTATTCTAAAATAACATTCTGGGAATGTTACAAATGTGCAACTGAAACATTTTAAGAAGGTTATTACCCAATTTTTTTTTTTAGAACACTTGTATACAATGTTATCCTAGTGTTACCGGCCTCAAACCTAGGGAATCTGGGCAGGTACAAAGCCACAGGCTGGGTAGCACTGGGGACTGGAAAGAAGTGGAAATAAAGAAATTTAATTAAATACGCTGGCTGTTAATTTCTGAAAAAATAATTTGCTTAACCATGCCAACAGATAGGCCTAGCACCCACTAGGGCACTGGACAATTAACACATGCAATTATAAAATACACTATAATTACATAAATATCTCAATAAAACTACAAGATCCTAACCCGTAACTTTAGACATTACATTGGCTATATAATATATAAATGGTTTATAAATATACTGAATACAATAAACAAACTGATATGTTATGCATTGGTATATCCAATATATAAAAACCAATTAATAACATTGTCAAAATAGATACCAGTCTTACTGTATAATACATATTAAATATACATCAACAAATGACAATACATCCCCATTGTGCGAACCAACAGAAAACTTCCTGTTAAAAACATTATGGGAACAGTCCATGATAACATGCACAATCAGAATGTTCTTGGAACAAAAGAAATAGCTGGGCAGGCCTCAGCATCAGGGTTAACTAAGTGACGTGTTCTGTATGTCTGTCTCTCAGCGCTATACACAGACAATGGAGCCAATTGGATGAGAGAATGGAAGGTGTGTATGTTTGAAAATGTAAGGAAAGCAATAGGGAAAGTAAAACGTTATGGTCTGTCTGTCTGTCCCTCTCTCTCTCAATTCAGTTTATTTCAATTTGCTTTATTGGCATGGGCAGTTTACAGAAAATGCATATATAGTACATATCACATGTTAAAAATATACATACAGTAGGTCACATAGATTTATACATTTTATGCACTGATAGTATACAACATATTGCATTACAAAACTGTAACACGATATCATACTTAACAGTTTTGTACAACTTACTTACTGTACAATCCTAAACCACTGTCTAATGTGGGAATGTTCTAGTTGTGAGTCCCTCAGGTGTATCCATATTGAGCTGCCAGTGGAGATGCTGCCCCTTCTGCTCGGAGAACTACCAGCTTCTCTTCTGGTGTTAACATTGGGAAATGTGCTATTTTTGGCTATTTTTTCCATAGTGTAAATCACTTAGAGAAGAGAATTTTTCACAGGAAGGAGAGAAGTGTATCTCAGTTTCTAGCTCTCCTGTTGAGCAGCCATGTCTCTCTGAGTCTTCATGTCTCTGGCCAGTTGGTGGTCACCGAGCCTGTCTCTCTCTCTGACCTCTCTGTCTGAGTCTTCATGTCTCTATGGCCAGTTGGTGGTCACTGAGCCTGTCTCTCTCTCTCTCTCTCTCTCTCTCTCTCTCTCTCTCTCTGAGTCTTCATGTCTCTATGGCCAATTGGTGGTCACTGAGCCTGTCTCTCTCTCTCTCTCTCTCTCTCTCTCTTCTCTCTCTCTCTGAGTCTTCATGTCTCTATGGCCAATTGGTGGTCACTGAGCCTGTCTCTCTCTCTCTCTCTCTCTGACCTGTCTGTCTGAGTCTGACAGATGTGAGCCTGGTTAGTTAGCTTCACCATCAGCTGGCTGAGACCACTGTTTCTGGTTAGTTAGCTTCACCATCAGCTGACTGAGACCACTGTTTCTGGTTAGTTAGCTTCACCATCAACTGACTGAGACCGCTGTTTCTGGTTAGTTAGCTTTACCATCAGTTGACTGAGACCACTGTTTCTGGTTAGATAGCTTCAACATCAGCTGACTGAGACCACTGTTTCTGGTTAGTTAGCTTCACCATCAACTGATGAGGAACACTGTTTCTGGTTAGTTAGCTTCACCATCAGCCAGGGACGGATGGGGCTAAAAAAAAGCCAACAACAGACTTTCTCCCAAATGGGCCATCATCCGCGATCAACCCTAGCCGTGCACAACAGACACTAGCCAGGATGTCCTGATACTATAGCACAATACTGTAGCCAAAAGACAATGTATTCACAGCAAGTAACATCTAAAAACCAATGATGATAATTGGGATTGTATTTATAAATGAGCCTCAGCCAAAAAATACAATGCCATTACATTTGCACTAAAAAAAAATGTCACTGGATACAGAAACCCCAAATACACAAACTTGTAATTATAAAAACAGTACATAGTATTGGTGACAACCCTTTCAGAGAAAAAGTAGGCTACTTGCTGTACCTGAACGTTGTGATTAGATAGGCTATATATTTTAGGCCTATACCTAACTACTGTGTATCAATATACACTCACCTTTAGGATTATTAGGAACACCATATTAATACTGTGTTTGTCCCCCTTTCGCCTTCAGAACTGCCTTAATTCTACGTGGCATTGATTCAACAAGGTGCTGAAAGCATTCTTTAGAAATGTTGGCCCACATTGATAGGTTAGCATCTTGCAGTTGATGGAGATTTGTGGGATGCACATCCAGGGCACAAAGCTCCCGTTCCACCACATCCCAAAGATGTTCTATTGGGTTGAGATCTGGTGACTGTGGGGGCCATTTTAGTTCAGTGAACTCATTGTCATGTTCAAGAAACCAATTTGAAAGGATTTGAGCTTTGTGAAATGGTGCGTTATCCTGCTGGAAGTAGCCATCAGAGGATGGGTACATGTCGGCCATAAAGGGATGGACATGGTCCGAAACAATGCTCAGGTAGGCCGTGGCATTTAAAGAATGCCCAATTGGCACTAAGGGGCCTAAAGTGTGCCAAGAAAACATCCCCCACACCATTACACCACCAGCCTGCACAGTGGTAACAAGGCATGATGGTTCCATGTTCTCATTCTGTTTATGCCAAATTCTGACTCTACCATCTGAATGTCTCAACAGAAATCGAGATTCATCAGACCAGGTAACATATTTCCAGTCTTCAACTGTCCAATTTTGGTGAGCTCTTGCAAATTGTAGCCTCTTTTTCCTATTTGTAGTGGAGATGAGTGGTACCCGGTGGGGTCTTCTGCTGTTGTAGCCCATCCGCCTCAAGGTTGTGCGGGGTGTGGCTTCACAAATGCTTTGCTGCATACCTCGGTTGTAACAAGTGGTTATTTCAGTCAAAGTTGCTTTTCTATCAGCTTGAATCAATGCTTGAATGGTCGGCCCATTGTCCTCTGACCTCTAGCATCAACAAGGCATTTTTTCCCACAGGATTGCCGCATACTGGATGTTTTTCCCTTTTCACACGATTCTTTGTAAACCCTAGAAATGGTTGCGAGTGAAAATCCCAGTAACTGAGCCAATTGTGAAATACTCAGACCGGCCCGTCTGGCACTAACAACCATGCCACGCTGAAAATTGCTTAAATTACCTTTCTTTCCCATTCTGAAATTCAGTTTGGAGTTCAGGAGATTGTCTTGACCAGGACCACACCCCTAAATGCATTGAAGCAACTGCCATGTGATTGGTTGATTAGATAATTGCATTAATGAAAAATTGAACAGGTGTTCCTAATAATCCTTTAGGTGAGTGTATAGTAAGATCCCAAGTGTCAAATGTATGAAAAAACAAAGACAGAATCAAACAAACAAAAACAATTAAAAATTCATGAAGTAGAGGACTAGATGAGAAGGAAGAGTAAACTGTGGGGAGATGAACTCCAGATGTTACGTGTTTTGTGCTGGTTGTCTCTCAGGCTGGGACATGCACTCACATATTTCGCTGCTTCTACAGTGCTCACACTATTTTCTCCAAGTAGAGGTTTCATTTTGTCTGGTCAGAGAGTGTATCAAAATCTGGGATTGTTCATTTAATTTTGGTAAAGAACTGAGTTCTGTTGTCAGTACATGGGCTACACTGAAACAGGAAGAGTTGCTCTGTTTCCACCTGTCTCTGTGGACAGAGCTGACACAGCCTGTCTTCTCGAGGCAGCCAGATCTTCTGTGGTGACCGGTTTCCACAGCCAGACTGTCCACTCAGCTTGAACCTGCTCAGAGTCTTTCTGAGTCTGGGGTCACGTATGTATGGTGCTAAGTAAAGTCTGTCAGTCTGTGTGTGTGTCTCTCTCTCTCTGTCTCTCTGTCTTTCTGCCATTCTGTGTGTCTGTCTGTCTGTCTGTCCCTCTCTCTCTCTCTCGTCTCTCTGTCTTTCTGTCGTTCTGTCTGTTCTCTCTCTGTCTTTCTGTCATTCTGTGTGTCTGTCTCTCTCTTCTCTGTCTCTATGTCATTCTGTCTGTCTGAAACTTAAAAAATTATGTAAACACATAAAGCATTTGGAACTAAGTGCAAAAAAGTCATGAACCTGCTGAGAGCTGTGGCTGGATGTGACTGGGGGAGGATAAGAGTCATTAATTGACATAGGGCATGCATAAGGTCAACAATATCGTCATCATCATCTATTTATCTACACACACAAAAATGGTCATAGCACAATAGAAAAACATAGCAAACAACAGACAAATACAAGATAAAACACATACAATAAGAAACAGAGTTCCACAATACACAGAAAGAGTGTTCCGATATTAGCATATAGACTAACACGCCAATGGTTCCACAATCTCAAAGTGAACCTCTCTGCACTCATGGCAGGGTTCACTATTCCAATTATGCTGTTGAAAGACTCAGTTAGTCTACACATAGATCTGTACATGAGATTCCTGAGTATAGCAGGACAGGTGGATACATCAACAGTTACAAAACATACACCTTGCACTGCTCAATTGTGGCGTTTTAAGCAGCAGCCTCATGCCATTATTGTATGCGACATTGACTTTCTGCATACTGCTTATTTTTGCGCCTCCACAAGTGGGCAGTATACATTGGGGTAAGCTTTAAAAAGCATGGTCTTCACAGACAATGAACACATAATACATTTGCAATTCAGCATATTAGCTTGTGCATACATTATACAGTACTGTCTGAATGTCCCTATCATCAGACAGGTCATCAGTCATACAGTGCCCTAAGTATTTGACCTCATTATTTGCGTACATCAGGGGGTTGATAATTGTGTTCCCAACCATACAGCCTGTTCCACAGTTGTTGAGCAGCTTTGATCCATCAAATAGATTGGGGGGGCTGTGGATCAGTGGTAGAGCGGTTGCCTGCCAATCAGAAGGTTGGTGGTTCAATCCCTGGGCCTGCAGTCCCATGTCGAAGTGAACCCCGAGTTGCCCCCCGGTGCTGCGCATCAGAGTGTGAATGTGTGTGAGTGTTTATCTGATGAGCAGACCTTGTACGGCAGCCTCGGCCACTGTGTGTGAATGTTTCCTATATGATGTAAAAGCGCTTTGAGTAGTTGTTAAGACTAGAAAAGCGCTATATAAATACAGCACATTTAGATTATGGTTTTGTAGTTTATGGAGCAGCAGCTAAATCAACATTGGAAAAAACTAAAAAATTACAGTATGGAGCATTGCGTGTATGCGTTGGAGCTATTAAGTCAACCCCCATAAACGTAATAGCCTACTCAAAGACACCACTGGAGTTAAGAGAGAAAGACAGAAACTGGGAATAACAACCCTACAAAGGAGACAATACAGGAGTGTTAGGAGTGTTTCAAGTTTGAGGAACTTGGGCAGGAATGGACAAGGGAAAGGAGAGTGAGGGAATATGAAATGGAAGCCTTCGCTTTAACCACTGCCACCCCAGTTATCAACATTCCACCATGGCTTTTTCCAGAGGTAAAGGCAGATGTTAGTATCCTGGAAAAGAAAAGAGAATAGAGAATAGCGCAAGTGGGACTTAAAGCAAGCATTTACCTGAGAAATAGTTACTATAGCTATGTCAAAATGTACACAAATGGATCAAAGAACAAACACTTTTGTATACAGCAAAAATAGTGACAGCCATCATTGCACTCCAGTGGTTTGAACAGGTCAGACCTCAGATCTTTAGCATACAGTCAATGACATATGTCAGTCAAGACCTACTTTTAGAACAGTCTGCTAAGTTTACACCAGGGGGAAGAGATGTTCAGTTCGGTTGGGTGTGCACATAAGGGGGTGAAAGAAAACAAGGGTGCAAACTAGCAAAAGAGGAAAAAAACAGTTCTAATTCCATTCCATTCTTGGAGAAGAAGAGGGAAAAGCTGTGGTCAAGAAGAAAGGAATTAAAATATGGCAGAAATGGTGAGAGAAAGATTATTAATACTTTTGTATTATAAAATACGAAAGTCTGTCAATAAAAAGAATGATAGGGAAAGGACCAGGTGGAAGGAAATGATAAAGACAAGAATCACACAGGACTGGAGGGAACCTTGTTTTTAATGGGGAAAAGGAATAGTGGAAACTGTGACAACTGTGACCGAAAGAACAGGGTACAAGCGGCCGAAATGGGTTTCCTTAGGAGGGTGGCTGGCGTCTCCCTTAGAGATAGGGTGTGAAGCTCAGTCATTTGAGAGGAGCTAGGAGTAGAGCCGCTGCTCCTTCGCGTCAAAAGGAGCCAGTTGAGGTGGTTCTGGCATCTAGTAAGGATGCCTCCTGGGCGCCTCTCTAGGGAGGTGTTCCAGGCACGTCCAGCTGGGAGAGGCCTCGGGAAGACCCAGGACTAGGTGGAGAGATTATATCTTCAACCTGGCCTGGGAACGCCTCGAGATCCCTCAGTCGAAGCTGGTTGATGTGGCTCAGGAAAGAGAAGTTTGGGGTCCCCTGCTGGAGCTGCTGCCCTTGCGACCCGATACCGGATAAGAGGATGAAGATGGATGGATGGTGACAACTGTGGGGTTAAAGGAAATGCTGAACATTTCATATACTGCACATGGTACGAGGTGGAAAGACAGGTATTATAAAATATTAGCCAAAGTAATTATGAATAGATTGAATAAAATATTAGATGAAATTATAGGGCGAAAGCAAACGTGTTTCATAAAAGGTCATTTGATGTGGGACAACCTCTGCACACAGAGAAATGACAACTAAACCTGGGAAAAAAGACTTTTATAAAAATCAGGACTGGACCAAAAGAAAGCCTTTGATTATGTCTCCAGAGACTATTTATGGGCGGTGATGAGGCATTATGGGTTCCCAGAAACCTTTATTCAGTTAATCGACTGTCTGTATGTTAAGTCCAGTGTTCGTATTAACGGAGCCTTTTAAAGTGGAGAGAGGGTAAAACAGGGCTGCCCCTTGAGTGCTGCTCTATACATCTTGGCCATCAGCCCCTGATTAAGACCATTAACTCAGACTGCCTCATATCAGCCTCTCCGGGAACCATCACCTTATCATGGTGGAGAGGTTTGTGTGTCCCTATGAACCTGAGGGCTGTGTTGTCTGGAGCTTTGTGCTCCTGGTAGGGTCTCCCATGGCAAAGTGGTCTCAGGGGAGGGGCCAGACAAAGAATGGTTCAAAAACCTCATGGAAAATCAAGGAAGGGATCGAGGGACCCTGCCCGGTGGAAGCCCGTCTGGAGCCAGGCCCAGATGGCGGGCTCGTAAGCGAGCGCCTGGTGGCCGGGTTTGCCACGGAGCCCGGCTAGGCACAGCCCGAAAAAGCTACGTGGCACCTCTCCTTCCAGCCCATGGGCCCACAACCTGTGGGAAGAACCAATGGGGTCGGGTGCGTTGCCGTGAGGGTGGCAGCAAAGGTCAGGGGCTTTGAGAGACCAGACCCGGGTGGCAGAGGCTGGCTCTGGGGACGTGGAATGTCACCTCTCTGTGGGTGAAGGAGCCGGAACTTGTTGAGGTTAAGCGCTACCAGTTAGATCTGGTGGGGCTCACTTCTACGCACAGTCTCGGTTCTGGAACCGTACTCCTGGATAGGGGTTGGACTCTGTCCTACTCTGGAGTGAGTTGCCCAGGGTGTGAGGCGCCGGGCGGGTGTGGGTATACTCATAAGCCCCTGATTGAGCGCCGCTACGTTGGAGTTTACCCTGGTGGACGAGAGGGTCGCCTCCCTACGCCTGCGGGTGATGGGGGGGAAAACTCTGACTGTTGTTTGTGCATATGCACCAAACAGGAGTTCGGAGTATTTGGCCTTCTTGGAGACCTTGAATGGAGTCCTGTATGGGGCTCCAGTAGGGGACTCCATAGTTCTGCTGGGGGACTTCAACGCACACGTGGGTGATGATGGAGATACTTGGAGAGGTGTGATTGGGAGGGACGGCCTCCCTGATCTAAACCAGAGCGGTTGTCTGTTGTTGGACTTCTGTGCTAGTCATGGACTGTCCATAACAAACACCATGTTCGAACATAGGGATGCTCATAAGTGTACGTGGTACCAGAGCACCCTAGGCCAAAGATCAATGATCGATTTTATAATCGTTTCATCTGATCTGAGGCCGTATGTTTTGGACACTCGGGTGAAGAGAGGGGCAGAGCTATCAACTGATCACCATCTGGTGGTGAGTTGGGTCAGGGGGTGGGGGAAGACTCTGGACAGACCTGGTAAGCCTAAACGGATAGTGCGGGTAAATTGGGAACGTCTGGAGGAGGCCCCTGTCCGACGGACTTTCAACTCACACCTTGGGCTTTTCGTGCATCCCTGTGGAGGCTGGGGGCATTGAACCTGAGTGGACAATGTTCAAAGTTTCCATTGCTGAAGCTGCGGCGGCGAGCTGTGGTCTTAGGGTCTTAGGTGCCTCAAAGGGCGGTAACCCATGAACACCCTGGTGGACACCGGTGGTCAGGGAAGCCGTCCGACTGAAGAAGGAGTCTTTCCGGGATATGCCATCCCAGAGGACTCCGGAGGCAGTTGCAAGGTACCGACTGGCCCAAAGGGCTGCAGCCTCTGCCGTGAAAGAGGCAAAGCAGCGGGTTTGGGAGAAGTTCGGAGAAGACATGGAGAAGGACTTTCGGTCGGCACCAAGGTGCTTCTGGAAAACCGTTCGCCACCTCAGGAGGGGGAAGCGGGGAATCATCCAAGCTGTATACAGGACTAGGTGGAGAGATTATATCTCTAACCTGGCCTGGGAACGCCTCGGGATCCCCAGTCGGAGCTGGTTGATGTGGCTCGGGAAAGGGAAGTTGGGTCCCCTACTGGAGTTGCTGCCCCCGCGACCCGATACCGGATACGCGGATGAAGATGGATGGATGCCTTATATCAGGTACGAATGTCGGGCTCGCGCCCAAAGTCACCGCCGTGGCGTATGCAGACGATGTCAGAGTAGTTATCAAAAACCAGAGGGAGATGGATGTTTTAACCAATCTTTAAAATTTCTATGAATTGGCTTCTGGTGCAAAGCTAAATCATAATAAAACAGAAGGTGTTTGGATAGGATCGAAACATGCAAAACGTGATATTAACATTAAAGTAAAGGATGAAATTAAAATCCTGGGTTTAACCATTTGTAATAAAGACGGTAGTGAAAGAAACTGGGAGCTTAAACTCGGTGAGGTAAAAGAGGAAGTAAAAAAATGGGAAAATAAAACACCACTTATAAATCAAGAGTCAGTATCATCAAAAAACTTCATCCTATCCAAACTCCTTTTTATCACTAACATCTTTCCTCCATCTCACAAAATTATAATCCAATTAAATAAACAATGTGTAAATCTGGTATGGGGCACAACGAGAGAGGTTACAAAAAGAGAGATCATGTATAAAAGCAGAGAATGGGGGCAGTGGATGTGGGAATAAAATTATATATCTCCTTCGTAAAAAATGTATCAGCAGCAATATCGAGTAATGCTCTCTGGGTTGGTGACTCCTCCAGGTGGAGGAAGAGGAGAGGCCGAGCAAGACAAGGACCAGAATATATTATTAATTACGGTGATTTTATAGATGAATATTGTAAACTTAAAATTGACTGGAATGGCCTCCCCAGTACAATGATTTTAAAAAAAATTAATGATTTTAAATATGGTGGGTATATCAATTATAAGCACTTAACACATGATGAAGGAACCCTGCTCCTGAACTTTTTATAAAAAATAAAAACCTCTCGGAGAACAAAAAAAATTAGTTTTATTGACCATCCTCTTGGGGACATCCTCTTGGAATCCTCTTGTTAAGCCAGGTTCATTCCAACTCAGGGTGAGACGAAACATATCCAGTGTGTCACTCAGGTAATGTCGGACCCTTCTGATGTAGGATTTTAAAATTAAATGCTTAAATGTCTAATTATAGTTGTATTTTAACTTTTTATTAGGTTGTTAATGAAAGCCATATTTTTACTCATGTTCAGGGTACACTAAAAATGAATCCTCTTGTTAAGCCGGATTCATTCCAACTCAGGGTGAGATGAAACATATCCAGTGGGTTACTTAGGTAATATCAGAGCATTCTGATGTGGGATTTTAAAATTAAAGGCTAAAATGTCCAATTAACCCTCATGTTGTCCTCGGGTCAAATTGACCCATTTTCCTATATCAATGTTATTTTAATACCCAATTGTAATAACCCAAAATAACATTCTACTACTTCCATTCATTTTATGGTGTCTTATTCAATTTTATAGCGTTTGAAAAAAAAAATGAAGTGGTTTGAAGTAGTATTGAGTAAAAGTTGACACATTCCAGTCTGCGATTATCCATCAACATACATTCCTTAAATTTAGTCTAAATAATCCTAATTTCTGCTTTTCTAACTCGAACATGGGTAGCCTATAATTTCCTAAAAATGAGGTTTATTGACCATAAATTCCAAAAGTAATCGTAAAAAGGAAAGTTTATAAATTAGTGTTGCGTAGTGTTAAACGTAAAAAAAAGTGTTGACAAAAAGGGACAAAAACCGTAAGAAAAATTTAAAAAATCTTGATTAAAAAGTGTCAACAAAAGTGTTGCTTTTCAATTTTGACGGGAAGACAACCCAAGGGTTAACGTGTTTTATTGGCTGGACAGAATCCCCAGGAAAAGACACTGCCGTAGAAATAGTAAAATGACATGATGGTACGCACTCCTTACAGTAGGTGGCGGTGTGCACCTAGAAGTTGTTTGCAATCCGCCATTAATCAAGAAGAAGAAGACGACGACGACGACTAGTGTCTTCGTCCACTGTCAATGGTGTTGACAGGTCTCTTGGACTTTCCAGTCAATGGTTAAAGGTGGCTGGAACATCTGCCTGTGGTTAGATCCTATCTGTCCTTCAACATGTCTGCCAGGAACCCAGGAATGAAGCTCGGTAAGGAACGTTAGCAATCTTTCCGTGACGTAAACTTTAACATATAGCTACCGTACACATGTGGACATCTCACGTTACCTTTCGCTTTTCATTTGACCAGCATTATGTAACGTTTATGTGTTCATTCCTAAAATAAAACATCTCCTTGGCATGTTCCATTAAAGTTTTCTTTCAAAATAACAGGCAGGAAAGGGACGTTAAGCTAGCTAGCCCTAGCTCGTGACACTTTAATAAGTAACGTAATGGTAGAGGTTACTGACCCGCGGAACATGCTGGAACACACAAACACAGTGGCAAATACGATAACATACTATATAACAACTGTTACATGTTATGGGATAGAGCAACTGTTTACTGGGGTGACATTTCCTATCCATTGCCTGACACACACACACACACACACACACACACACACACACACACACACACACACACACACACACACACACACAGACACAGGCAATGTATAAACTTCGGGCCACTTAGGGTACTGAGAAAGCTCAGCGCAGAGCCCCCGCAGGACCATAAATCACGCTTTGGTGCTAAGCTTGGCTAAACACACTGTGGGGAGGGTCTGAAGTGGATACATCAAGATAAAAGTCAGTTTTGTCATCTAACCAAATGCTAACTGTGAGATTGTTTTATAATTTTTGTAATATATATGTTATATATTATACTTTCTCTATTTTAACAACTCATTTTGTTTTTGCTCCTGGGCGTCAGACCTGGGTGGATATCTAAAGTGAAAGTGAACACACAGGCCGTCCTGAAGAGAGCTCAGACCATCCAGGGACACAAGACCCCAAGAAACAGTGGCAGGTGTGTGTGTGTGTGTGTGTGTGTGTTGTGTGTGTGTGTGTGTGTGTGTGTGTGTGTGTGTGTGTGTGTGTGTGTGTGTGTGTGTGTGTGTGTGTCCACACACACTAAACATGCATTAAGTTGCTCTGATTTCCTGTTGATAGAAGGGGGCGCTCTGACTATATGAATGAAGTTTAAGGAAGATGGGACGCGTGATATGGATCCCACATAACTTTTAGGCAAGTCCCGCCCTACAAAGCAGCTTGATTGGTTGGGTTTAGGCATTGACCTTGAGTGGTTAAGGTTAGGCTAGTCGATTGGTCAGGGGATAAGACCTGAACAAATCGTGTTACTTTACTTTGTGTAATCAATACTAGTGTGTGAATCCTATTGAAGGGCGGGCCTTGCCTCAAAGTTGTGGGGTTCATAAAAACAGTCCAGTTACAAACCACTTCCTGTGTCATGGCCTTACATTAAGGTTTGACACCTTGCCATGCCCACTCCGTTCCACGACAGCTAAAAAGCTTTACTATTTTTGGGCAGCCTCTAGCTCACCCAGTAAGAGCGTGCACCCCATTTTCTTTTTCTTCTTCTTTTTTTTAAAGGCGGTATCCTAATCACCCATGGTATCATGGGAATAAAGTGTTATGTTTTTAAGTAGGCTAGCTTATTATTGCCTATTATTGTTTTTAGTATTGCCAATATAAAAAAAGAAAACACAAATTGTTTTTACAATTTTGGGGGACCCCCTGCAGTATCGTTGTGGACCCCCAGTTGAACATCGCTGGTTAGGGTATGGCTCCAAGAGGCTTTTTTATCAGTTCGGACATGATGATGGGCCCTGATTAGGAGTGGGGAGTACGTATAAAGTCACAGAACATGAAACATTGCTCAGAAATGTCTATTACAGGGGACCAAGTATTAACAGTGTGAGAGAAAACTATAGATCCTTTTCTAACCCTCCACATAATAACAACATGTGAGATGGTGTGCCAGCAGAGGGATGGGACATTGATGTTGTGTTTGTGGCGCAGGCAGCCTGGCTGCTGAAGGCTGTCACATGCATCGACCTGACAACTCTCGCTGGAGATGATACACCGTCCAACGTCCACCGGCTGTGTCTGAAAGCCATCCAGCCGGTCCCATACCACCTGCTCAACAAGATGGACATGCACAACCAAGGTGTGCTGCCAGAGACATCTAGGCAGCTGGACGTCCTGTTAACACTGGTCACTGGGATGGGTTACAGTGATTTTTATGCAAACTTCAGGGAGAATTAACACATAATAAACACTCAATACATTCTTAATTAATCAATCAGTTCTTTGGTATATATGACATGTTTCAAAATAGTAAAAAATACAGATCCCAGTATCTAATTTTACCAACAGTTAAGAAGCCCAAAAAGTATTCAGTTAACTATGATATAAAATAGGGAAAAGCATATCACTGGTATTTGCTTTAGAAATGATAGCAAATAAGTATGACTGTCATTTAATCTGCTTTTGATTGACTAACTGATTAATTGGCTCGATAGTTTCAGATATGCGTAACATAGTACAGACATAATACAGGTTAATTTGAGTTTTATTTTATAGAGTTATCTCAGTAATAATACGTTAAAAGCTGTGGGAACATGGTGACATCAGGGCAAACAGGTCAGCAGCATGATAAGAAAGGGAAGCAGTCAGACGATCCGACGGGCCCTGGGGAATCACACTTTTATAGACGAGACAAAGGTGGACAGGGAAATGTTATTTTTTGGTCATCTCAGATTGTTGCTCTGACTCCAACCTGCAGAGGGCGACACAGACCACTTTATCCCCATCTTTGTTGTTTCTGGCTGTGTTTCAGGACTAACTACTGCAGCCGTGTGTGTGTATCCGTCTCGGTGGCTGATGCCGTTCAGTCACTGAAAGCAGCCAACTCCAGCCTAGCTGTGGCCTAGGTGGGTCAACTGACGCTGAGTCACAGCCACAGGAAGCGTCTGCTGCCAGAGGGACATGAATGGTGAGCTGAAATGCGTTGTAGAACATTAATAAGACTTGTGTTCTTCCTCGTCTCCCAGTGGCCACTGGTTTCCCAGCAGGCCAGACCGCACTGGAGACCCGGCTGCTGGAAGTCCGCTTGGCGGTGGCTGACGGAGCCACGGAGATCGAAATAGTCATCAACAGGACGCTGGCGCTCACGGGACAGTGGGAAGGTACGCTGAGACATTTTGGATTTGCAGTGAGTTATGTTGACTATGTTCATGTTGTCAACAAAAAAAGCTTCAGTTTGCAAGCTCTGCTATGTACGTATAAGACACTTAACTGTTCAGAGAAGACTATGGACATGGATGTTTAATTATTATTATTTTTTGTGATTTTTGGTGGTACATTGCAAACAAAGGTCAGAATATTATATTGCAGTCTAAAATGGCATAGCAACCTGTGCTTTAACCAACCATGACCTCAGTTTGAAAATGTAATCCAAACGAGGATGGGAGAATTGTGACACCCCTAGTTTGAGAAGGTTCAGCCGGTGTTCTGCTGATGTGCTGACATTTTGTTCCCATTTTTATCATGGATGAAGTTTGTTTAGTAAGGCTTTTCTTTTCCCTCTGACAGCCATGTACGACGAGGTGCGTCAGTTCCGGGAAGCCTGTGGGGACGCCCACATGAAGACCATCCTGGCCGTGGGAGAGCTGGGCACCTTCACCAATGTGTACAAGGCCAGCCTGGTAGCCATGATGGCCGGTCAGTCTGCTTGTCATAGTCAGTGGTTGTGTCATTCAAGGATGAGTTGCCATGATTATTTACAACATTTAGCATTTAGGCTTTTTTGTGTTTTTTAACCTTAATTTATCAGAGGAAGCCTCTATTTTATAGGAATGCCCTAATCACATTCACACAGTAACACATTCATACCGGACTTATTTCTTCTCTGAGAGTGAGATCAGAAGAATGTTATCAGTCTGGCAGTTTGGAGATCTTTCCCTGCAGCAGTAACTGAACTGAACTAACTGATCTTGAATACATGTTTCCACAGTGGGCTGTAATATAGCTGTTGCCTTAAATATATATGTGTGTGTGACTATGAACCATGTCAAGGTGTCACCCTGAAGATGTGTGAGGGGCCCTGGATGCTCTGTTAGCTGTTGAAGCTACACGACAGCTGGATAACACCTTCTGTGACCATTGTATAACAGCATGGTGTCTTCAAATGACTGGATTTATTTATCAAAGTTCATGTCTTTAAAGGAAACCATTAATGCCAAATTATATCTATAAATCAGTCAAAGAGTCAGACAGAATTGTAGTACTGCGTGTAAATTGGCAGTAACATCCTACAGCTCTACAGCAGTTGGTGTTGGGACTGGTCCACTCTGCTGAACTGGCTGTGTAGGAATCTTCCCTGTTCCCCTTTCCCCGTTTCCCTTTCCCTATCAGACGAATGTCTGTTAAATGATACAACATATCTTGTGCTGCCATCAGAAAATATGTTATAATATGCATAATCACAACAAAGGTTTTTTTATTCACACAGAATAACAGGCTGAGGAACTGCTTGCATTTCAGTCACGCTATATGTGTACGAACCCTTTCCTTCTGTTTTACACATGTAACTACAGTGATTGTGTGTTGAAGTCTGAGCCCTGCCAAAACACTGGTGACCTCCACTCAATACTGAGCCTGAACGCATCTTGTGTAGACAGAGTGAGGATAAAGGCTGCAGTCACTCCGCCTCCTGTGTGGACACATGGGCCGCTGTCTGAAAGCCTCTTCTTCTCTGTCAGCAGCTGGAGCTGAAGTAGAGTTTTGGTCTCTGTGCTGAAACTTGTTAAACTGTGATGATGGTCCATGATGTCAGTGGCTGAGCCGGCTCAACCATTTCAGTCTGGTTACTGTATGACAGCGCTCAGAAAGGCAGGCTGCCACCATGCGTGTGTTTTTATGTGACATGAAGAGGTTTTAAAAGGTTTAAAGTCGGTAAAAGGCTTGGTCTCATTCCTGCGGTCTTCCAGCTTGTGGCGCTGCTACTTAACCTTTCTCATGCAAGGTCCTTTCTTTCTCACACAACACACACCCACACACACACCCACACACACACACACACACACCACACACACACACACACACACACACAACACGTGCATGCTTAACTAGCCATCACATAATAAGCCGATTAGAGAACCAAATTGTCAGGGGCTCTGATAGAGATCATTATTAAAATGCATTGCTTTTGTCGACACACTCGCTCCTTAATCTCCCCTTGTTCCTATGAATTGCGTATGAGATTCCTGAAATTGAATGATAATTTCACCTATTAATCTCTGATGCAGGCTATTTTACTCTGCTGTTCCCTGCCAGTATCCCCCTGCTCACGCAAATGAATAGAGCTTCATTACCGCCACCCGCATTTAATAACCGTTATCCATTATGTGGTAATTAAGACTCCCCATAACGAATCTTAAGGATTATGCCAGTTTGAGGAAGAGGGGAAAGAGGCTGAAAGAAAGACCTGACTGGAAAAACACATAGAACATTTCTTTAATGAACTGGAAAATGTTCATCTTGTTCTGTTCAGTAATGAACAGTCATTACAGCAAGGCAGAAGGGATGGGTTTTTTTTCCCTGCAGCTCCCAGTTTGTGGGTAATCTATTAAAGAGTGTCATTTAATCTTCTATTTTTATCAGGAAAGCTGATAAAACATAATTGTCTGTGAAGGAAGGGAAGGAAAAATGGATGATTTAATTGATGAGCGTGCAGCTGCCCTCATCAGCAGCATATGTTCCTGTCTGTCCTCAGACTGTCAGAGTAATGTCCCCCTGTCCTCAGCTAGGTCCGGCTGTCAGAGCAATGTCCTCTCTGTCCTCGGCCAGGTCCAGCTGTCAGAATAATATCCTGTCTATCCTCGGTTAGGTCCAGCTGTCAGAATAATGTCCTGTCTTTTCTCAGACTTTCAGAGTAATGTCCTGTCTTTTCTCAGACTGTTAGAGTAATGTCTTGTCTGTCCTCAGCCAGGTCAGGCTGTCAGAAATGTCCTCGCTGTCCTTGGCCATGTCCTGCTGTCAAGTAATGTCCTCTCTGTTCTCACCAGGTCCAGCTTTCAGAGTAATGTCCCGTCTGTTTGTCAGAGGAATGTCCGACTGTCAGAGTGATGTCCTGTACAACAGCTGAACACACTGATGGATAAAGGAAGAGTCTGCTGTGTTAAAGAGTACATGTCACCTGTTTTACCCTGACAGGTTCGGACTTCATCAAGACATCCACAGAAAGGAGTCTGTCAACGCCACATACCCTGTCGCCATAGTGATGGTGAGGGCAATCCGGGACTACTACCTGTGTACAGGCCATAAGGTACAGCTCATGTACTTCTGCCTTTTGTGTACCACTTCTCTAACAGCAACATAGTTCCTTTCATCTGTAGCCTGGATGCCAGTTAAATTTAGCCCCACCCACGATTTGAGGTTGGGAAGTTCGGTCTGGACTTGATCCGTTGTGGAGCAACTGTACTCAAATTAGATTGTCAGGTCGGGCTTAATAAAATGATGGCTAGATGATGATAATAAACAGTAATGTAATCAACCACAACACCAAAGAGCGCTTGGTTTGAATTTGTTTACAATAAAGATGGCTGCTGCTGGACAACTGAGATGTGTAGATTCCTCTCTAGCCTTTGTTATGGAAGATATCAACAGCACGTTCATTTTGAAAGAGGAACAGAGAACTGCAATCAAGGCATTTGTTGATCGGAAAGATGTTTTTGACGTCTTTCCTACGAGATTCGGCAAAAGTTCAACATACGGCATACACTCAGTTTCTCTGATTGGTTGTAGGTCTATCCAATTGAGTGCAGAGGGATTTTCTTTCCTGGTTGGGTTGAAACACGCACCATAATCCCAGTGCAATGGAGCAGTATCAGGCTCATATTCTGACTAGAATCTGAGTATGACAACGTCAGGCTATCCCCTCTGCTGCTCACACTGTAGACCGTGTCATGCTGTTACACATTTAGCATGGCAGAAGGTGGATCAAAAAGCAGACACAGAAACAGTCAACAGAAGCGTTTCCTTCATCAAACAGGGTGGTTTGAAATATGTCAATACTTTAGACAGTGATAAATACGATGGGTTTTTATTTTAGTAAAAGATGCTTAGCCAACATGAGGACTTCCCTGACATGAACATGACCTTATTTAACCTGATTCAAACATAAATGTTAAATCAAAAGTCAATTTCTCTGAAATGTATGTAATGATCTTGTAATGTGTGCACACATCTGACTCTGTTGTAGTGTCTGGAGATCACTACATATTCACAACAATGAACTATAGTACAAAAAACAGGTATTACTAAACATAGACACCACTGAGAATTAAAAACCATTATAGGCAGAGTGTCTTTCCAATGCTGATGTAGGGATTAACAAGTGTGGATGGATCTATAAACCAGAATGATTTCACTTCTAACATCAAACTAACTAATGCAAAGAGTTCAGGCAACGCTCTATACAACTGATCCGGAATCAGCAGCCAGGAGCAACCTGATGACTTCTCAATTCTCGGGGCTGTAATGATAGTGGATGGTTGCTAGCTGGCTGGGGGCTGACTGTGGATGTGTCCTCGGGGCTGTAATGGTAGTTGATGGTTGCTAGCTGGCTGGGGAATGACTGGACGTGGCTGTGGCTCGCATCCCAACTGAAGCCTTGCAGCGCTGGGAGACTGAGGCAGAAGACAGGGATGTACTAGCTGGCTAAAGTACCGTTAGATTAGTCATCTATCTGTACGGTTAACGTTACTGATGAATTTGTGCGTTATTCCAGAGTTGTTAACCATGGTCAAACAATCACTCTAAAAATAACTGAGCGTGTTGTAATCTTACGTTACCCACCAAGAATTTTCCTTTTCGTTCCCCCTACGGGTTGGAAGAGGATAGTCCATTACTGTTACATTGCCATTATTCTTATGTCTCATTCCAACGAGTTAATGAACCACTGAAACGATTTTGGAAACATTATTTAAGGTACAAAATAATCTTTGATGTTGGACCGATCACTATTGAAATCAATGTGAATAAATAAGGTATCTGTTGTATAACTGTGCGGCAAAGTGGGATGTAATCAATGACAAAACAATGCCATGTGGCAGAAAAAAGTTGTATTACGTTTACTGAGAACCACCCCCCCAAAAAGAAAAGAAGAAATAATCAAGGCTTGTATCGAATCGTGGGTCAAAATCATACCGAACCCTCGGTTGGGTGTATCATTACAGCCCTACGGTTTTCTACATAGCAGGTAAACTATTATACAGTGAAGTGTGTGTCATGTGACAGAGGTGTGTGTGTTCCTCAGGTGGGCTTTAAGCCAGCGGGGGGGATCCGCACGGCTCACGAGTCTCTACTGTGGCTCACACTGATCAAAGAGGAGCTGGGACACGATTGGCTCTGCCCGCACCTTTTCCGCCTTGGAGCCAGCAGCCTATTGGCTGACATCGAGAGGCAGGTGGGGGCCACACACACACACACACACACACACACACACCTATTTCTATAGCTGACTTTTCTGCCAATACCATTTTGATTTTTTTTCCATTTCTTCCTGTCTGGACAGATCTACCATCATGTGACAGGACAGTATGCGGCCTATCATGAGCTGCCTATGGCCTGATGCTGTAACTTCCTTTTTTAATGACCTCAGACTCACCAGCCAAGCCTGATTGTGTTGTTCAGTGCTTTAACTGAAGACTGGGACCAATGTCTGTGACACAAAGAGAATGGCTTCTTCAGAAGCATATTACTGTACTACATTAGTCACTTGTCACAGTATTTTGTTTCATAATAAACTGTGTCATTGTGAATGATGTGCTGAGTTACACCTAATTTGCTTAATCACTGAAAAAACTAGTGATTTAATCTACAGCAGTTAATTTAATCAATTTGTCCTTCAAATCCAGATAATGTGTTTAATCTTTTTCCTTGCTGATCTTTGACAAAATAAAATCTGCAAACATAACTTAACTGACGGCTGTTGTCAACACTTAACAGTTAATCTTTAACACAGGATTGTATTGTAGAGCAGAGATATCGCAACCCAGATGACATTAAAACCATTGGTACAGTTTAGAAAACGGTGCACTTAGAGCTGTGCTGTGCTTGAATGTATGTGCCTTTGTTCTCATATTGGATAACAGTGATAAATGAAGGGATCACTCTTGTGTTCATGCTGCTGCGTGATTGTCCCAGCGACATGTGCTGAATCTCTTATGGGCGCGTCTTTGCTCTTAATTTCATTAGCGGGGAGCTTGGCCAACTGAAGAGCGCCGAGGATTAATCGGGGGTTAAACGAGTTTAAAAGATCTCATTGAACAGCTCACAAATGTGAGGCTTCATTTGAAGACTGAAAACTTTCTTCTTCCTTTTCTTCTTTAATGAAGATATCACAGGCCTCGACCTCAACTGGAACAGAGGATAAATGAGTGAATTAATAAGGGTGGGGTGGGGTGGTGGAGTTTTGGGGAGAAAATGTGGGATTAAATGAGATGCTGGTGGGAGACGGTTGTCTCCAGGACAGTGGTGGAAGGCTGGGAATGAGGCCATGCACTGTAGGAAGGATAGCTGGCTGTTTGACACAGACACATACACACCTTTCAATGTTATTTTGCAGAATAGTTCATTAGTAGTAAGTCTGTGCTTGCCTGAAACTTTGAAATACATTTCTATTTAAGTTTGTCTCCTGCTCGCTCTATATTTCTCAGTACAACACAAACTAATCTCATTCAACTACTAGACTCGATTTGCTGTGTATATCTTAAACTCCAAGATTTGTATAAATATACTTATTAACTGTCTGATAAAGTTCAAAGAGAGTATTTAAAAGTGCAATCCACATGTTTATTACAGTAAATAATAATGTAAACACAAGTGTGGATGAAGCCACATTTGTTTTGATATTTCTGCAATCTACACTTTGGTTTGTGTGATTTGTTTCTGACTTTCATGTGATGTTTCCATCCGGCTTGGTTGGTCATTATACTACAGGGATTGAAGTAGTAAAAGATGTCATTCATGTACATTTATGCATCACCTATTTTCATCATCACATACAGGAAAGAACAGCTGGTTTAATCTATCAAATCTTGTCTTGTTCATACTATACCATGATTTATTGCTATCTTTGTTGAATAATACAGAAGACAAAGCGCTTAAAAAAGAATCTCATGTTAAATCGCAATGGTGGTGGGAAAAAAATTAAATAAAATCGCAATTAGATTATTTTCAAAAAAAAGTCCTAGTTTAAAAAGTGGTTGGATTTCTCTGATATTCCCCGGGCCCACGGCTCTTTGTTCATGTTCTGGTGGATGAAAGCCTATGCTCTGGACATTAGGAAAGTGAAGTGAAAAGTGGTTCAAAGCTCTGGAAAAAGAATGCATGTGGGCTTTTTAGTTGTTTTTTTTAGGCCAATTTCTATTCCCATGGTTTAAAATACACCCATGTTCAGGATCCTAAAGTCCCTTCTGTGAGTACCCTTCTATCACTGCGATTAAAGCTCCTGGGAGCAGAGATAAATCAACAACGCAGACTTCTTTTCTTGTTTATTCTCCTTGAGAGAATGGACTGCTGGATACTTGTTTCAATGTGTTTCAGGTGTTATATCTGTAAACTGCTGTTGTTTGGCCTTCAGGTGTGGTTAACGAAGCTGTAGCAGGTCTCCCTGCCACCGTGGGTCAGCCTCGGCACTAACCACAGCCAAGACTGTCCATTCACAAACGGTGTTTATTTTCTCACTGCTCGCACATTTACAACATGGAATCACACACGCCGTGACCGTGCTGTCTGCCCGGCTACTGTCGGGCGCTCGAGCCCGTTGCTCCCAACTTTTAACAAAGAACAAACAAAACAGTAGATAAGTTTCCATCCACACCTTTTTTTTAATCCAAATTAAGTTATATCACAGAACGCTGTGCGGCCAGTATTCATATTACTCGTATAATACTTGTACTCGGCAAAAGTGCTTTATCCGTACCGGATACTCGTTTCGGATCCTGTGTGATTATAGTTGCTTTCCTGAGTGCTGCAACTGAGTTATGTTAGGGGGGTTTTGGGGTGGGAGGCAATTATATTGCTGGCCTGATTTATTATTCAGGCCATTATAATTCGAAGTTCATAGTCCAAAGAATGAAAGAATTGTTGACTTTACAGCAAAACAGTGCTCTGTGTGAGCAGGGATGATGGAGTGAGCGCTTGTTGTGTGCTCTTGATGGATTAATCCCATTTACGTACCGGCGTGTAGATCATCTCAAATCTGGACCATCGGGCAGCACACTGCCACCTGATGAGACACACACCACCACACACACACACACACACACACACGCATATAATAAAGTGATTGTCTCCAATTTTCCTGGCAACACATTTAGTCTATTTATATAGTGCTTTATTCATGTATTTATTTATTTATTTATAAAACTCCATGCATGGCAAGTACACATTTAGTTTCTAATGCTCAGGACTGATGAGAATATTATTTTCATCGCAATCATGGTAGCTGAGTCTGGATATGTAAAATGCTTGTTTGTCCCATTGGTGTGCCACAGAGACACACGGCGGACTGTTCCACGTTGACCACAGCGGTTAGGACACCATGAGCTCGTTGGACCAGTGGAGGTGGCTGTTTGGATGAACAAGCAGCAGCCGTTGCTGATCCAGCGCTCACACCTGACAGGTCGGCTCGCTCGGATTGATTGCTATGCTGTTGTTTAATTCATCGGTGTTCGTTAGCCGGCAGCAGGTGTGAAAGGAATCAACACATTCTGAGCCCCCACACACACACTTCATGATGGAGAAAAGATGGCTGGTGGGGGACAGTGGCAGTAATGGCTGGACTGTGTCCATTATGAGTCCCCGTCATGCTGTGTGTGGCTGCAGAAGACGCTACCCATGCTTTTATTAATATCGCGGAATAGGGATGAGCGAGTACAGCATTATCTGTATCTGTATCTGTTTACCACATGAATTATCTGTATCCGGATCGTACTCGGACTGGGCGGGGCCTAAACCGGAAGTGGTCAGATTTAACCAGGAAGTGGGTCAGGTTCTCTTGAAATGTGCGGGGCTTTAAACGGTATGTTATTTAAGCATGCAATTGATATGAGTTGATCAAAAATTGTTATTTGTATTGCTGATTTGAAAACTATTTACATGACAGCATTGAGCTTCAGATCAATGGTGTTGTCATGGTAACAAACAAACTATATACAGAACAGTTTGCAACAATGAATACAACACATGTTGCAATTATGAAGTAAAATGTAATGAACAAGAGTTTTAATTCTCAGTATAACTTTCTTTTTTTAACTATTTATTTTTTTATGATCAGTGTGATTGTTTTATTTATTTTTTGTTCTTTTTTTATTTTTTATTTCCACACCAGGTGTGTGTGTGTGTGTGTGTGTGTGTGTGTGTGTGTGTGTGTGTGTGTGTGTGTGTGTGTGTGTGTGTGTGTGTGTGTGTGTGTGTGTGTGTGTGTGTGAGAGAGACACAGAGAGAGAGGGGGCAAGGGGCAGCTGACAGTAAAAAAAAAAACAAATCTCCGATGGCAGAGACTCAACGGGAGTCGCATTTAAACCAAGCAGCATGTCTGAAACCCACGTTCACCAGAAATCTACTGGTTACTATGTAAGGACTACAAACCCCACGTTCACCAGAAATCTACTGGTTACTATGTAAGGACTACAAACCGAAGTTAAAAACAAACCTAAAGCTGAAGAAACCCTAAACGTTAACGGAACAGATCCGCAGACCCGACTGCCTGCCTGACGGAGCGAGAGAGAGAGAGAGAGAGAGAGAGAGAGAGAGAGAGAGAGAGAGAGAGAGAGAGAGAGAGAGAGAGAGAGAGAGGAGGGAGAGAGAGGAGAGAGAGAGAGAGAGAGAGAGAGAGAGAGAGAGAGAGAGCATTTCTCCATGTTCTGTGTGTGTGTGATTGATCCGAGTGGGTTTGTTGGCGGGGGGTGGGGCGCTGTGACAATCACAGAACGCTGCGCGGCCAGTTGAGGAGTTGTATTCAATCCGAGCACGGATATTGACTCATATTACTCGGATAATACTTGTACTCGGCAAAAGTGCTTTATCCGTACCGGATACTCGTTTCAGCCGGATACTCGGATCACCCCTATCGCGGAATGCAGCGCTGCTCTCGGTCCTTACAGCAGAGGAGTGATGCCAGTAGTTACAAGGGTCCACCTTTAATAATGTAAAATGATAATATCATATATCATCATAATATCAAATATAATATCATAAATAACAATTCTATAATAATTTAATACATGAATAATAATACAATAAAAATATAAATAATATGATACAAATTAAAATACTGATACTTAGTTTTCAGTTTATGGTGCAAATGTCTTCATAGCATATATATTTGTGTTGTAGGGTTTATTTCTGTTGCAGTGTGTGTATTTCTGTTGTGTGTATTTCTGTTATAGTGTGTAGTTGTGTTGTTGACCGGCCACTTTTTCCCCTCTTGTTTCAGTTATCCTGCCAGGTAGGCGGCATACGGTGTGTTACTACGCGGTTTTTCTTGTTAAATTCTCATTTCAAGGTGCCAAAATGTCTGGTAGTTTTTATGCCGTTTTTAGCTAGCTTGCTGGTTAGCTGTATAAGACTTAACATACAACACAAAGAGGAAAACTTTTAAGGATTTACAGACTGTGTAGAGGAGACACATAAGCCGATAATTCTTTGCTTATTTTTAATGAAATTAAGTGATTTAAGGAGCAATTCTATTTTCTAACTTAAATACCTGGAAGGAAGGCTGTACCTTTTGCCATTTGTGTTTATGAATAAAAAACTTTAAAGATTAACTATATTTTCTAAAGTGCTATTATCAGGAAAATATCAAAATAAAAACGAAAAATTGTTATGCTAAGAGAGTAAGGTGAATCAGAAAGGTGACTATTTAAGTCCCTGAGAAATGAAAGTTTTCGCACATTCAAAAAATAGGTGTGATAATGTTTCATCCGTATCACCACAGATGTAACAAGCACTACTTATGTTGCATATTTGGCTACAGTAACGGGGTATATTTAATCAATAATTTTTATTTGAACCTACTTTACTTTTTTTTTGTAATTCAGTTTTTACTACTACTAACAACCAAGCTTTTTCCCAGTTAATACCAGGAATTAAAGATCCACAGTAGAATTCCCTCGAGTTATTCTTTTTCTAAATTGAAAGATCTGACAAAGATGTTGATCACATTTCTTATCCAGCACACTAACCTCGTTGTTGTGGATTCCTCATGCTACAGAGACTGTGTCTTCTTGATTAAAGGGCTTTTTGAAGGTGTATTTAAAATTGAAACAAAGTTGAGGAGAGTTAAGATGATGTTCATGTAAGAATATCATTAGCCTCTGCATCACACTGCATTGTTTTCCCATCAGGAGCCATCGGAGGCATGCTGGACTGGGGTGTGTTCAACTTGGCTGCATCTCGAAGCCACAATCCACACAGCTTTGATCACAGATGACTGAACAGCTCTCCATCCATCATGTGCTCAAATATCCGAGCAGAGGCTGATTCAAGACTGGGCAGCTGGAACCCAAAGGAGAATAATTGGCCCTCAGACGGCGATGATATTAATGATAGAATTAGAGCAGCCTTTGGTTTCCTTTGAGGCACAAACAGGTAGTGATAGGTAATACCGAGAGACTTCACTCGTGTCAGCCTGAAGCTTCTGATGCCGCGCTGATCCCACACACTCGCCCGGGCTCATTTCCCATGGTGCACTCTGCCTTTGACGCTGACCTTGGTTGGAGGCACCCTTGTGGTGAGAGAAGAGATGGAATACATGTTTGAAAGATCAAAACAGTCCAGGCTCACCTGTCTCCACGCAGGTTTTCCAGCCCGTGTTCATTAGAGAAGTTGATTGAGCTCAGCTCCCAGACGCAGTGGTGCCCTTCAACAAAATGACACCTTTTACTAACCAATATCTACTGTACACGTACTGACACCATGCTTTAATCAGTCCTGACTGCTGTGCTAATGTGTAGTGGGCCAAACACTGATACCTCTCAGCTGTTCCCCAGATGTTGGAATGATAATCCTTGAAATAAATTGATACAGGAGTTCTTTGGGTCCACTGAGGACAGACTGACAGTATTTCACGTGTGACCCATTCACACCATATGGGCCTTTTTATACCTACAGTTTTTGATAAGGGGAAATCATTTCTTATGCATATTCTGTTATGTTATAGTTGTTATTCTATTCATGGTAATGTGCTGTATGTGCGAGTGAAGACTTTAGTGAGAAAGGATGACAGCTGGGTGTGTGTGTGTGTGTGTGTGTGTGTGTGTGTGCGCATGTTTGCGTGTGTGCCTGAGTGTTTGCGTGTGTGTGTTAAGGGAATGTATGAGCAGGAATAGCATATAGAATATTTATATTTATTAATTTTTATATTCTTGTATCTGTACATCTTTTTAAAGATTACGTTTTGGGCATTTTATGTCCACAGGACAGATGAAGATGTGATAGGGGAGAGATAGAGGGAATGACATGCAGCAAAGGACCGCAGCTCGGATTCAAACCTGCGGCCGCTTTGTCGAGGAGTAACCCTCTACATGTGTGCGCCTGCTCTACCAACTGAGCTAACCCAGCCACCGTGTATCTGCACCTCGACCTGGAGCTCGGAAATGAACAATAATGTCTTCGGTTAGTTTTATTAGATAAGGAATGGAAACCCACGTTTGAAGGTATGAAACACAACTCAGATTTTAAAGTATTATTTTACAGCATCCTTTGAAAAATGTTGAGCAGTAAAAACAAGTCTGCATTGAATCATAAGAACATGATATATAACAAAGGGCGTTCATGATGTCTCAGGTGGGCCCGCGTTGGATTCAAACTTCGTTCTAAAGTCCTCCAGCAAAAATCTGAAATTCAGAAAAAGAAAGTTGATGCATTTATTTATTCAGCCATGTTTACTCCCATTCATTTCCCCTCCAGGACATGGCTGTATCTGTGCGGGTTCTTCCCTGAGGGAAAGGGGCTGTGTTGGGCTGAAGCTTCTTTTAAAGCTACAGGCTTTGTTCTCATTGGATGCTTGTGTGGGACCACTGCTGGGGAGAATTCACAGTGCCTTCCTGTGGCAACAGCTTTCTTATGTATTTGGATGATACAGATGCACACCATGAAAGCCTCCCCTTGCCCAGGTGGAGATCCCAGGTACAGAGGCCAGAGAGGTGCTGGGAGCTCAGGGAAAGAGGAGACTGGAGGGAGGAGGGCTGCATCAGAAACACTCAGAAGTTACATAGTAGTTGGGAACTTCTGCAACCCAAAAACTCTGAATGGTAAGACGCCTAGATCTAATATCTTCTTTTCCCTAACTCTGCTCTCCAAAATCTTACTCTGAAATCAGTTCGTTGATCCCTCAACGGAGGATAATCAACATTCAGCTCAAGGTTTTGGTCAATAGCATAATCGCTGTGACGCACAAGGCCCCACTGAGACAGAGATATTTGATTCATGGCTTGGTAATATAAATCTTAAGAAATCTCTGTCAAATAACCATGGACAGAATAATTGTTAGCAATGGGAAATCTCCACGGAGTCCTCAGAACTCATTCTGAGGCTTTGAAGTGAGCGCTGACATTGTAGAGAGTCAAGGGCGGGAATGGGGATGAGGGGCTTCTCAAATGAAGGAAGATGGAGGAGCGTTCACCTCAGAAATGATAAGCAGCGCTTTCAGGGGAGGAGGGGGTTGCTGAATATCTGCACTTGGAAATAAAACAAGTTCTGTTGGTAAAAAGGGGGGGGGGGGGGGATGAGGTGGTCTGAAGGTTCAGCAGAGAACAGTGTCATTCCCCTCAACACAGCCCAGTGGCAGAACACAACACAGCTCCTCCATTATGAACAACCCCCCCACCCCCCCCCCGCGCAGCATGCAACACATAATGTATGATGCTGATTGCCGTGTTGTGGTTGGTAGCTTGCTCTGCCTTCCTGTGCATGCTGGGAGAAACAGCTGGGAGGCTGATTAGGACTGGACTGGCCTTCAGCAGCACTTACAGCAGCTCTTCTGCTCTATTATTCAGCCTCTCATCCCCAGAATTATTACTGAACTTTTTTTGTTATTGAGTTGGAGTATTGAGTTTGTTAGTTAAGCAACTCCACAGTGGCAAAGCCCCAGGGATTGATTAGATCCGTCCTAAATGCTGAAAGCGCTAGATGTGGAGGGGCTGTCTTGATTGACACGTCTCTTCAACATTGCATGGAAGTCTGGGAGGTGCCTAGGGAGTGGTAGACCGGGGTGGTGGTTCCCCTCATCAAAAGGGGGGACCAGAGGGGTGTGCCAATTACAGGGTTATCACACTTCTCAGCCTCCCTTGTAAAATCTACTCCAAGGTGCTGGAAAGGAGGGTTCGGCCAATAGTCAAACCTTGGGTTGAAGAAAAAACAATGCGGATTCCGTTCTCGTCGTGGAACAACGGATCAGATCCTCACCATGCAAGGATCCTGGAGGAAGCCTGGGAGTATGCCCAACCGAACTACATGTGTTTTGTGGATCTGGAGAAGGCGTATGACCGGGTCCCCCGAAACACACTGTGGGAGGTGCTGCGGGAGTAAGGGGTAAAGGGGTCCTTTCTCATGGCCATCCAATCTCTATGACCAAAGCGAGAGCTGTCTCCGGGTTCTCGGCAGTAAGTCGGACCCGTTCCAGGTGAGGGCTGCGCTTTGTCACCAATCTTGTTTGTAGTATTTATGGACATCTCATCACTGCTTTTTGCAGATGATGTAATGGCTTCATTGGCCTGTGACCTTCAGCACTCACTGGATCGGTTCGCAGCCGAGTGTGAAGCGGCTGGGATGAGGATCAGCACCTCTAAATCTGAGGCCATGGTTCTCAGCAGGAAACCAATGGATTGTCTTCTTCAGATAGGGAATGAGTCCTAACCCCAACAGAAAGAGTTTAAATACCTTGGGGTCTTGTTCATGAGTGAAGGGACAATGGAGCAGGAGATTGGACGGAGAATTGGCGCAGCGGGTGCGGTATTACATTAAGTTTTTCGCACCGTTGTGACAAAAAGAGAGCTGAGCTAGAAGACAAAGCTCTCAATCTACTGGTCAGTGTTTGTTCCTACCCTCACCTATGGTCATGAAGGCTGGGTCATGACCCAAAGAACAAGATCTAGGCTACAAGCGGCCAAAACGGGTTTCCTCAGGAGGGTGGCTGGCGTCTCCCTTAAAGATAGGATGAGAAGCTCAGTAATCTGTGGGGAGCTCAGAGTAGAGCCGCTGCTCCTTTGTGTCGAAAGGAGCCAGTTGAGGTGGTTTGGGCATCTGGTAAGGATGCTTCTGGGCACGTCCAGCTGGGAGGAGGCTTCGGGGAAGACCCAAGACTAGGTGGAGGTATTATATCTCCAACCTGGCCTGGTTAATGTGGCTCGGGAAAGGGAAGTTTGGGGTTCCCTGGTGTAGATGCTGCCCCCGACACTGGATAAGCGGACGATGTATTTACTACAATTAACATTTTAAGGTGTGTCGTCCACTACTTAACCTATAGTGGTACCTAGCAACAATCTTATTTCTTCTTTCAACATGCTGACACTCTGGTTACATTCACATTGCTGCAGTTAAAAAGGAATATCTTCTGCAACGTTTCCCCCTCCCATTTCCCCTGCTCTGGCATTTGGAATCTGCGGGGTTGTGTTTCAGTCCCAACGACTGTAAACGGAGATATTTTGCAACAGCGATACTGATTCCAACGTTTCTCAACCTGATTGGGTCTTATCGGTCCCGACGTCTCGTTCTCTGAGACTTAAAGCTACTAATGTTACAATGGCAACTGCCAGCAGTAGAGTTTCCACCCTGCCTCTTGTCTATGTCCAGTATACCAGAATGTTGATGAGATATGAGGTTTGAGTTAAAGAGACTAGTTCTTCTACTGGAGATAAAAACCCTCAAAACTCAAACGCTTAACAACCAAAATGTAGCGTTGGAGATGGAGCCTCATATCTAAAAAAAATTTAAATGCAAAAAAGGGGGGAAGTGCAGTGGGAGCATTTTTTCTGAAACTTCTGTGTTCCCTCGTAGTAGTTTTTGTTCCTTCATAATACGTTTTCATGAACTTTAAATTGTTTCGGCATTAGTTAGCCAAAACCTTCTGATACCATTTAGAATAGAAACAAATGTTTGAGGAACAGTTTTTCATTTTGCTGCTTTTTGACAATGAGATGAGCAGGTGGATATTAGTCTCACATCTGTGTGTTTAGTACAGAGCTGGAGGCAGGACGGGGTTAGCCTAGCTTAGCATGAAGAAGGGGGGCAGCAGGGGGAAACAGCTAGCCTGCCTCAGTCTGCAGTCCACAAATACGTCTCATCATGGATGCCATTTCTTCATGCCAGGAAAAAGACACAATCAGTACCACATGGTAAACAAGGATAAAGGTTGTTTTATAGTTGTGCGTAGAATCAACGGAGGACCCCGGATCCACGTCTCTTGGCTGTGGCGTTGTTTGTACAAGTATAAACATCCAGCCACTTACTTAGGCTATGGCAAAAGCTCTGCGTAGAGCTTCCACACGACCATAAAACGGCCTTAAGACGGCGCGGATGTGTCTTGGACATGTACAGTACTTTCTGGAATGTGAGGAAAAGTAATTTCAAAAACTCAACCATGGCCCTCTGGGACTCCAGAGAACTGCCAAGAGAGTGTACCAATTTGGCGAAATGAATCAAATCAGTTTCTGTAAAAAATAAATCTTCAAGGCTGAAATGGGAGTAGTTCATGACCGATAGTGCTATGCATACAAGCATTTCAGCAGCAGCAATGTGTTTTCTTGAAACTTCTTTTATGTAGGCCTACTGTATTTTGGTGCTGTGATGAAGTATTATTTAGTGAACAATCAAACCAACAAAGTCATAAATAAGGTAAAGGAAATGCTTTAAATTGAATAATGTGTTTGTCGCAGTACGGAGAACACACATGGCACATGTTCAAAAGAGAAAGTCTTCTTTCAGAGATGTTTTTAACAAACTGCTTATGATTAAAAGCAAGCCACAGTGCTGTGAGGGAAACGTGTTCCAACAATCCCAGCTAGGACAGACCTGTCCCAGTCTGTTTGAAGTCTGCAGCAGGAGTCAACCCGGGACCTGAAGCAGTAAAAAAAACACGCGGTTTTACTCTGCCTCCGCCGGTTAATAGGCTGATCAAAAGAACATTAGCTTTGATTAATCAAACCATACCCCGGTGGCCTGCGTCCGGCCCATTGATCTGCCGCTGTATGGAGGTCAGCGCTGGGCTCCGCTGCATGTGAAATACTCGGCTGTAGTTTTCACACTGGCCTGCTCAAACTAAAATCCACCCTCATTGATTTTTCTTTCATTTCCCTTCTTTAAAATGTTCTTCTGTTCAAAGGTTACCCATGCTGAGGAACGTTGTGCAGCTCTGCCCAGCGGTGTGATTTATAGAACACAACACAGTACTGGGTAAGGAGCTGGAGCCTAAAGACAGCAGCTTACTAACCTTATTCAAACAGAACCAGGGCTCTTTACAGCATGAAGTCAACGACATATTTACAATTATTGATTCATCAACACTCTTAGTTTCACTTTATGTCAGACATTAAATTAATATGAGTAAAAACATATTAAGCTGGGGTAGCGAGCTACTGTCCAAACTTGTCTCCTGGACATCTACAGTAGATTAATAATAATTATAATAATAATAATAATAATAATAATAATAATAATGTATACTTTATTAATCCCACAAGGGAAAATTACACTCTGTTATTACACACACATGCTCAGTACCTATACATGCACTAAATGGAGCGATGTCAAAATTGAGAGATGTCAGAGTGGGGGGGGCTGCCGATGGAAAGGCGCCCCAAGAAGTTTGGAGTTTAGGGCCTTGCTCAAGAGCACCTTGGCAGTACCCAGCTACCAGTCCACCCCCATACTTTAGTCTGTATGTGAATCGGCGACCCTCCGGTTCCCAACCCAACTCCTTATCAACTGAACTACTGCCACTCCCATTTAGTTTCATATCCTATTTATTTACAACAGCAAACACGTTTTGGAAGAAATGCCATTCTGCCTTGATGATGGTTGGTGCTTCTTAATAGTGCAATAAGTGATAAAATGTAAGACATGACAAAGCGAGAGAAAGGAAACCACAACAACCAAAGCACAAATGATAGAAATGCTGATAAGCCTACTTTGTTGAGTAATTAACAAGAAGCCCCTTAATTCAAAGATTAAAGATTTTACGTTACTTATTGTACTATAGCACATGTGATTACATGTGTAGTAAAAATGCCTTTAGACCCCAAAGGGTTAAAGGTAACTGTTGAGATACAATTTACTTAAAGTAATAGATTTACAAGCCATTTAAATGTAAATGGAACCCAAATCAAAAGCATAAAACTCAAGAGGGCTTCTATGTGAGACAGATTAGCAGCTGAGACAGCTGCATGATAGAGACCATAAATATTTATATCCCTATTAATCCTGTGGTGTAATCCCCAAATCATTCCAAGACTGGACGAGCCGTTAAATACTAATGTGAAATAGTGAAAATCCAGTATAAACACCAGGGGTCTCATTTCTAAACGTGGTGGTAAGCACAAAACGGGGCTGAACACGTGCGTACGCCACTTTCGACGCAAAACTTGTTTCATAAAAAGCACAAGGTGCTACCCGCTCATCAGATAAACATTCACACATTACACTCCAATGGGGGCAACAATTGGGGGCAACTCAGGGGATACTTCGACGAAGTAGTAGTAGAAAGTGGTATGAAAAGAAAAGACTCAAGTAAAGTACAAGTACCTCAACATTTGGACATAAGTACAGTATTGGAGTAAATGTACTAGTTGCATTCCACTACTGCCCTTTACTGCCTTATTATGTATGCTAGAGGGAATATTACTTACCTATGACAGCTCCGGCCCCTTCCACAGCATGGTGGCCCATTGGTTAGCACTGTGGCCTCACAGCAAGGTTCTGGGTTAGAGTCCGGGTCGTTCCAGACCTTTCTGTGTGGAGTTTGTAAGGGTTTCCTCTGGGTGCTCCAGTTTCCCCCCACAAAAAACATGAGTACTATTTCCCAGTCTTGACTTGATCAAGGGCACTGGCTCAGATCTGGTGTTGGTCCCCGGGCGCTGTGATTGGCTTCCCACTGCTCACTTGAGGGATGGGTTGAATGCAGAGAATGAATTTCGCTACATGTACGTGTATGTGACTATAAAGTACCTTTACCTTCTCCTCTGCTTGTCTTGGGACTTCCAGGCCGCCAGGATGTAAACAGGCGCAGGTACTCACTGAGGAGGCAGGGCACACAAAAGGGGGCAGAAAGGTTTGTTGAAACTCTCCTAGCTGTCAAAGAGTCTGCTGCCCAACAATGTGCATAGATATCGATCCGATAGATAGTCCGAGCAGCAAAGAGACAGCTGTCAAACAATAGAGCTAATCCAAAAGATGAATACATACCAAGACAGTCAACACAAATGCAGCAACAATCAGGTCAGGTGCCATCTTGCAAGTCTGCAAGAGGTTTTGAGCAGCTGTCACTCAAGCAGAGTTAGCTCTGTACTTCCATGACACACCTTATTCTACATTCTATTTTACAGACACAACCATTTCCTTGGCTGAACTGCCAAATGCCCGCCGCGGCCTGCTGTTCTGGTGGGCCGTAGGCTGGGTGTTGGCTCACAGCTGGGCTCCTGTGTCAGCAGAGCAGTCTACTCCAGGAACCAAGGCTACTAATTTAATGATCCATGTTAGCCAGGACACTCAGTACTGTTTTCTCAGCGTTTTCTCTGCTATTTGTTCACAAAGAGACACAGTCAAGCAGGTGTTTAGGGTACCTACTCACCACAGGAGGTGGCAGTAGTCACGTAACAACAATCTGAAGACCCGCCTGTTTCTGGCACGGGGTGAAGACAGATCAAGGATCAAAGAAAGGTCAAAGTAAAAATTGACCTCAATCTGCAGTTCATACTAAAACCAACTGCTGCAAAACAAGTCACCAGAGTCTGTGAAACAACAATAGTTATACAAATAGGGCGACATCCAAACATTTGCAACAGTATTATTGACTAGCGACCCCCTGTACTAACCGCCTGCTGGGTTAATTGCTGAGCACCCTGGCTGTTTGGGCCCTTTGTCTCTGTTAAATGGCCTTTCACACATTGTTTTAGTGTACCATCATCTTGAAATTTTCTAACAAAAAGGCCCTGAGGGAGAACCAGGACAGGTGCTGTTTCTCAATGTCAAGGAAGGATCCTTCAGAAGCAGGTCAGAGTCCTCCTTAACATTTGGAGAACATGTACAATGGAACAGGCTATCAAGTGCACGTCATTGCGGGCTTGCGTCATTGAATTCGTTTTGCCGCGTATTTCAAAAATACTGGAAAATGGTTGTGTTAACTGTGCTGTTCAATTATTTTGTTGAGATGGAGAAGATGAATCAGCATCCGTTTCTTAATGTCAAGGAAGGATCCTCCAAAGACAGAATTAATCTCCGTTAATGTAAAGCTTAACGCTTTAATGCTGGTACAAATTGCTATAGTAATTAAGTAGATACACCCCGACCTAACGTTAGCTAACTGAACCTATCATTTAACATTAGGTTACTGTCTTTGTAAAGTTTAATGTCCGGTGGCATTTTCATCTCTTTTTTATGTCGTTACCGTATATGCGTAACGTTAGCAGAGATTGTTGTGTTATCATCACTAGTTGTATCTGTAGACGGGTGGTAACACTGCACCTTGTTACCTTCTCTAGCATGTTCAATGAAGGCTAACATGTATGAGTAGTTTCCCATGTAATAAGTTGTGTTAGCATTCATAACGGTAAATATCTGTTTCTAGTGTAAACTGTCTTTTAACAGGGACTAACGGAGGCGGTCACAAGGATGGCAAATCCAAAGAACAGCAGGGACACAGAGGCCAAAGAGAGATGTGAATAGATTATTGCTATATTAGATATTGACATTCTAACAATGCTTTAAATTGACTGGTTGTCTGTAATGAAGTTCTTGGGTGTGTATATAATACAACTGTTTCAATATCTATTTTCCATCAAATTGGGACCTGGACAGAGGAAAATTATAACAACAAATAATTATA
>NW_022602755.1:0-36363 GCF_008692095.1 Etheostoma spectabile | reverse complement strand
GTATAGGAGTGTAGAAATGTACTTCAGTAAATCGTAAAGGCCTGGGATAGCTACCAGATTTCTCTGTTAGGATTTAAACAGCAATATAGTCGGTTTCTTTTTTTTTGTGACTTTGTCTGCTACCTACAAGCCTTGACCCGTAATAAACCACACTCTTAAAGGTACAAGTTTTATACATTTGATGTTTGTACCAAACTAAATACTTTCACCAGTGTACTTCCCTAGTGAGTGTCCAGTTCTTGCATTTGATATATAATTAGAATTAAACAGCCTAAATTGGATAAGGCAGCTGTATCAACAACTCCTGGTGATTGAGTGGAGTCATATTGACTGAAGCTTGTAGTGTTTTTAATCATTCAAATACACCTTGGATTGTTTTGTATGTGTCCATGCTCTCTCTTGCTTCTGCTCTGTCTCCTTCCTCCCTCACCCAGGTGAACATGTCCAACTTTGACCTGGTCATGGAGTCGGACTTGGGGACATTTACCCCGGTGGCTCTGCAGTTTACTGGCAGTGATGCAGCACGAAAGGTAGGATTAAAAACACACACAATTCACATAATTAACAGTATTTAAAAAAAGAATGATCCCCAATCCATATTCGATTACACTTTTAATTTAAAGTAACTGTGGAACTTTTAAATATTTCTTAAACGGTAAAATTTTCCATCTGATGATCATAAATGACCTGTAACAGCAAACAAGACTAATTATAGTCTATATTTCACAATGCGAGATGTGGTTGGATGTTGGTAGCCTACATGAAACTAAGTCCCCGTTCCATTTAGTGCCCAGTATTTTTCAATCCGTGTTTGTGTTATCTTACTATTTTTTCATTGACCCTCCCCCTGTAACGTTACTTGTGTAAAGAAACCGTGACAGTGACACCCCCACCCGGTTTAGGTTTAGCTCACAATACATCCAAAGTAGGGCAAGTTACCATATACAACACTTGAAATGCAATGATGCATCTGTAACTTATTCTCTTATTGTGAAGGTATAACCTTCTGTCATGAGCAAAATATTCATCACGACTATATGACCTCCCGGGAACGCTAACTCAGCAATACAGTGAGTAAACACGCACCGTAAGGAAAAGATCTTTATGACAGAAGGTGTGGTAAAAACACTACCCCTTTTGTCCAAAGCGGCCATTAGAATCAACACAAACTTAGTTACTTACAGTAAAGCAACTTTAAAGGTCACAATTCAGTTTTTTAATGCCATGCTATGCCAGACTATGAACTCTTTATTATTATTATTATTATTATTATTATTATTATTATTATTAATCCTTTATTTAACCAGGAAGTCCCATTGAGATTCAAAATCTCTTTTACAAGAGAGACCTGGACAAGGTAGCAGCCAAATCACAACACATACATAAACACCAAGTTACATTTTCAAGGTAAAAAAGTACAAAATGTTAAAAAACACAATTAAACTCTCAAGAAAAACAAGAACATGTCTCCATCACAACCTTCCTTACAATAGTTTTAAATTCATTAATGGACATAAGGGTTTCTAACTTTAGTACTTTCTGTAGATTATTCCACCCCCAAGGTGCTGAATAATAGAAAGCAGTTCTTCCTAATTCGGTTGCAACTAGTGGCACGTTAAACAGCAACCACTTTGAAGAGCGTAGCTGATAGGTACCAGAGCAGACAGAGAGGAGATTACAGAGGTACAGTGGAAGTTTGCCAAGTATAGCTTTATAAATAAAGATATACCAGTTTTGTTGTCTACGAATTTTAAGTGATGTCCAACCAACTAAATCATAAAGAATGCAGTGATGGGTGAGGGACTTTGTATTTGTTATGAATCGTAGTGATGCATGGTAAACTGAATCAACATGACGCAAGATGGAAGATGCGGCATGCATGTACAATATATCTCCATAATCAATTACAGACAGAAAAGTAGCTTCCACAAGTTTCTTCTTAGCACTAAAAGTAAAACAAGATTTGTTTCTGAAATGAAAGCCAAGCTTTACTTTAAGTTTCTTGACCAAAGCAATAATAACTCTTGATTCGTAAATAATCAACAGATCACTGGTTTTATGCCCTGACAGTTTTTTCTTATTAAAAACAAGAGACTACATGGTATCAAGTGTGCTATAATAGCCATATTTCTTATCTAGAATGTACCACACAACATAGTCGTATTTAAATTTGTCAATCGGTGATCCTGCCTTTTAATTTTGATAATTGAAAGCTCAATTTATTTATTTCAATTTAAAATTGAAATTGTGACACCCCTACTAGCATTTAATCAGGCTTGAAGCACAGATTCCGCGAGGTGTCAGTCCAGTGAATGATGCTGTTTTTCCTGCATTTAATCTGAGAGGCCATGTATTGTTAAAAAAAAAAAAAGAACATGCATGATGGAATTCCACCCTATGTTGAAAAAACGCTGGTGTATAACAAGACTGTGATGAGCTGAAAAGCACTAATCTGTGTCCGTGTCAACAGGTGATGGCAGAAGTGGTGAAACTGTTGGCTCCCATTATACGACCAATCTGGAGCCACATGGAGAAGGGACTGACATATCACCGTGGATGCAGGCAGGAGTACCAGGTTAGTTGAATAAAGATGTTGTATCTATATGTTCATGATAGGATAATTGGGCACAGTAATAAATCATTTTATATCTCTCTCTTTACCTGTCTTAAGCACACAATTAAAATATGAAGTAACTCATCCTTATTTCTGTGGTTCTGGTTTTTCTCTTGAAAGTGCTGTGTACACAGAATCACATCCTTTTGGATGAACTATGTTGATTATACAGTGCAGAATAGGGAAGTGGGGGATATTTACTTTAAACGGAATTTCTTTAAAAACTGAATTGAAACTGACTTCCTTCTAGTTTAGCAGAACAAGTGAGACTGTATAAAGCAATAAGAATATAGCGACACTTTGAGACATTTCTGCAACAGATGGACCCTTCACCAATGCTGTGCGTAATGAGTGTTTCTTTCTTTGTGGCTTTGCTGAAGATGTGGTCCAAACATCCTCTCTCTGGTTTTTGTAGAAGTGAAATTGCAATATACACAGAAGATTGTGGTGAACTTTTAGACGAGGGACTGAAAAAGCTTTTTAAACATTTCAGTGCATAACAAGGCGCCACAAATGTTCCTGCTTTAAAGCAACGGCAATGTCAATAATTGGGAGGATAGAGTGCTACAGTATGTGGATAGAGGGACAGTCTTCCATTATCAAACATGTAACATTTCCAAGCTGAGTGTGTGGTGCCTTGTACAGAGGCACTTTTAAAGTAGAATGACTTCTGCAGAACTTAGTTTATTCTTCAGTTTTTTATTGATGTTTTCACAGCCCTGGATCTTTTTTGTTAATTTACCTACGGACATCTGCAATACATAAATTTAAATGATTTATAGCTTTTCCCTCATACAAAAATAAAATAGATAAAGGCTCAAGACCAAAAGAATTTGGTTTTATAAATAGAATTCCCCCTATAAACCAAGACTATTAAGAATGAAGTATTCTTGGCCTGTACTCACATTGTCATAGTAAAAGATATCTTGCCGGATTAAGTGGTGAGTAACAGTTGTAGGTTTGAAAGAATTGAGTCGGGCCAAAATTCTATTATTTGACACTGACAAAATAATCGCGTTCATGTTTTATCAGCTAAGAAGGTGTTATCGGTATCTAGATTATATGTAAAGTTTTGAATACTGTATATAAAAGCCAGGTTATTTTCCAATTTATTTCCAAGCCATTTTCTTTTTCCTTAGATTGACCAAAATGTTCAACTAACTAATCATTGAGGCTAGTGCATCTTGGATGCGACCTCTTCCAAAACATTAAAGTAATAGAACTGGATTAGTCCAGATGGGATGGATTTGATTGAAAAGCTGTATTAAAGGGAATAGGGAAGGTGTCTAGTTTTAAAAACCTGAGGTTAACATCTAGGCAGGAGGGATTGCTGATGAAACGGGACCTTGTTAGGTAACATTATTGAAACCGGTTTATTTAAAATGGTTTATATTGCTATATAGTTTCCATTATGCCATACCAACTTTTTCAAATGTATGTTCTAGTTTCTTCAGTGATGCTTTAGTAGCACATGCTTTTGGCTGATTTTGGTGTACATACTCCAGTTGGGTGTTAACCTGTTTTATAAAGTGATTTATTTGAGCCTTGTGTTCTTGATGGAACAGTCAGACACCGCCTACCAAGAGCCTGGGTCTGTCCTCGCCACTGTCGCGTTAAATGCGTGCTCTTGGAGGAAATTACTGGTTTAGTTGGGTACTTGTAAACTATAGTGTGGGCTAGACCTACTCTATCTGTAAAGAGTCTTGATTATCCGATACATAAATAAAATATTATATTGAAATTGATTTAAATACGTAATGAAAGGGCCCCTTCCCAGTTCCTGATCCAAATTCTTCCAGTAATCTGCTTTTATAGTTATTATAGATGCTTTCTTGTTTCAATATCATTACAATATTGTTGCCAACTACACTTTTTTTGCATTAGGACCTTTAGAGTATTAAACTTTACTTAGTGGAAGTTATATAAATCTGAATTGAAACTGAGATATTCAGAAAATTGACTAGTATTTAAAGTGTTTTTTTTTTGTGTGAGGTGAATTACTCTACAAGTAAGGTCATCTTAGCTTTAAGATGCTTTTGGAAGAGGGCCCTGAGATTCCCTCCTTGGACCGTGTACTCCTTACAGCTGTGTAAACACTAAAATCACTAAACAAAATACTACAAATAAAATAACTGCACATAATCAGGATAACAGAACCATTACGGTACATTATAAGTATAATATAACTTTTTTTTATTACAGCAAATCTACTGAACCTGTATTTGTTTATTTTTCCTATAGAAAAAGACCAAGAAAGTCACCTTTACATAGCCAGTTGAATAATAAAACCCATATAAAAGGGTCAAGCTTTACATACTTTAAATGAACAAACTTCATTCTGTATACTTGTAAAGCTGAAACTAATCCTCCAAGTCTGTGTATACAGTACATCTATTTTTCGTGGTTTTGGCAGATGATGTGGTCCAAACTTCTTCTCAACCTCTGTCTAGTTTTAGTAGAAGTGAAATCACATTGTACTAAGATATGATGGTGTAACGTGTAAAAGAGGAATTGAAAAACATGGGAACCTTCAGCCAGACAGACCACAAACGCATCTCCTTTTTTAAAGCACTGACTGAACAGGAGAATCCGTGGCCTCAAGTTAGGAGCAGCTGAGGGCTTGGTGCCTAGCTCAAGTCCTCAGCAGTCTTTATTGTCCCATTCACTAATCTGTCATCCACCTGCTCCTCTCCATGAGAAGGTGAAGTGAGATCGCTAGCCCACGACAGTCCAGAGTCATGTTGAGTCCTCTGGTTCATGAACCACCACAGACAAGCTGGATTCTGAGGGGCCTTCCTCCTCGTCTGTAAGGCTGAGCCGAGGTCTCTTGGATGGTCTCTTTACTAATGTTGGTTGTAGGAGCAGCAGTGGACTGTCCAAGGGGAAGGTGTCTGTGCACACACCGCAATCTCTGCCGGGCATCTTCACCTGGGTAGCTTTAATGCACAGACAAAGAAATTAGTAATTCTGTCAGTTGTGTCTACAACAGCTAATGAGCACACACTGTTATAGCGAGTAAAAGGGAAAAAAAAACTAAAATATGTAAGAGTACAAACCTCTACTGCGAAAGGGATTCTGCAGAGTTTGTATAGAAAGCTGTGTGCCGACCGATTTATCTTTGGGGGGTCAGTCTGGGAGGCTACGTGTCTTACAGGAGGAAAAATTCGACAGGAACTGTCAGCAGTGCCCTAAACCGCAACACAGGGAACAGCAACACCTTCATTATCAAACATTTCAAACAAGCTTAACAGTGTGTTTATTTGGGGTATTTGTAATGGAAGATTGGTGCACTAGTATTTACAGCAGCAGGAAGGTGTATGAGGGGTTGACTCTTAATAAAAGTACCTTGGGAATATCTACTATAGTAGTCTTACTTACAGGTTTGCATTCCACACTCCGCACAGTCGGGATTGATCCTCCCTCATTGAGCCCTAATTCTGAAGCACATTCTGCTTTGACTTCTTCCTGTGGTTAGGACACACAACTTACCACGAATAAATTGCACCATTTCTTTTGGATTTTTCAGATCCTTTGGTAATACATGAATGCTAGCCATTTCTCCTTTTTAAATTTTGCAACCAAAAACGCAACTTGAAAAATGCAATTATGTAGCTACACCTGGCTTATTTCCTCTGATACCACCATGCTTATTGTATATTCATGGCCAACCAGCCTAGCACCCCAGAAGATGATGGGATTGGTTCCTTATGTGACGTATGAAACCCTGGCAGATTTCAGTGTTTTGGTATGCTTCAGAGGGGTCGACTGATAATAAACCCAAAAATACCCGATGTTCATCATAATAAAAGAACTAGTGTTTTTATATAAAAGACTTGATAGTCTTCTTTCCCCCTGTGGAGGGCAGTAATTAACTTAATAGAAGAGGAAAAAGTAGGCTGAAGAGATAAAAAGAAAAGCAATGAGAGCGAGCAGCAGCACATGGGACAAGTCAAACCATGATGTATTCATTAACCCTCGTGTTGCCTTCCCGCCGACCTGCAAATTTTAGTTTTGAGTCAAAATTTCAAATGAAAAACCTTTTTATCAACGTTTTGGTTGTCTTTTTCCACTTTTGTGTCTTTTGCCCGATGTTTTTGTCTTTTTTTTTTCAATGTTTTGTTGACTTTTTCTGAGCCTTTTGACATTTTTAAAGCTTTTTTTCACATTTGTAACTTTTTTACATTTTTGTCAATTTGTTCAGCATTTTTTTCCACATTTGTCACATTTTTTTTTACATTCACATTTTAGTCACTTATTGACATTTCTTTTTTTGACTTTTTTTGTTACATTTGTCACACACAAGTGTTCTTTCAAATTTTTTTTTTCTTCTCCAAATGCTATAAAATTTACAAAACAGTACCGTTCCACGTTACACTTTTTGGACAATTTGTTTGAAAGAAACCCAAACTTATATGATATAGAAACTTTTTGAAAAGGGTTCAAATTTGACCCGAAGACAACAGGAGGGTTAACCTAACCAACTAGTTGAACTTAACCAGATTTCTGGCAGAAAGCCCTGAAGGTTAACTTCTCCCAACACCCAGCCAGCAGAACACCAGCGTTACTTCTGAGGAAATGTCTGCACAGTTAACAGTATAACCCCCATTCTATAACAGTGTTTTACCTCTGCATCGCTTAATGACTTTGAAGGAAGCTGCGGACAAAACGTTTGTGTGTGTGTTCTCAAGTAATGTGCAAATCTCGCGTAGCCGGATATGTGTCCACAGCGTTAGTTGGTGGGAGCTAAGCAACCGGCACATGTTGCAGACAATATTGCATGCAGTCATTCTACACAAATACGCTGAGCATGAAAATACCGTAGTCGCTGGTGGAATCAACAATGTGTCGGTGTCGGAGACCACAAGATCATCAGGTTCTGATTTCGCACTTGGGTCTCGCACAGTCGGGATCGACCCGTCCTCCTCCTTGAGCCTTAATTCTGACGCACATCCCGCTTTGAATTGACCTGCAGGTTGTGATCCTGAATTTCCAGAATAGCCCAACAAAGTGGGAGCTGACCCTTCTATCAGCATTAACTTTTGCATGGCAATAATCCTAAACCAACTCTTCTCCGCGCCCGGTTGCCTCAAATAGTACGCCAAGCCATTCGCAAAAGTCGCGAGATGATTGAGGTTTATGTCTAGGTTAGGTCGTAGAGCAGCGGGTCTCGCGAGAGTGTTTTCAAATAAAAATCGGGCCTTTCCGTGAATGGACTAAGGCCATAAAGACTATAAATATGAAGGACCTAGGGCCTTTAAGCACATACTACTGATATCATGTGACGGATAATGTGACACTTAGATTGCACGCAGGCGGACAATTGAACTATTTTTGTGACTTCTGAAACTATTGCACTGCTTATTTAGGGCCTTCGTAGCAAAGACGGTAAATACATATGCACGCACCACTTTTGGGGTGTGTGTCTGTCTTGAGGTAGGATAAGGATAGGGTCTCACAGAAGACCATGGTAATCAGGTGGAGGCAGGGGCAGACAGATAAATGGTTACCAATGGATACCAAAATTGTGCAAAGAGGTTCTGGATGGGGAAACTGGTATCTTTAGCATCAATCAGCTTTAAAAAAAAACAACATAATTAAGCAAAGGGCTGGCACCTGGACCAGGGTAAAGGGAAAGCATGGATGCCGTCTGGACTTAAACAGCAATGATCACCTGCCATGGTAAAACTCCATAATACGTCTCCTATTATGTCATTTAAACACAAGTACATATCAGAACTTAAGGAAAAAAAGGTTGTCAATGCCAACACATTGTTATTAAAATGATTAATTCCTATTACATCAGCAACCCTAAGCAGGCCAGACAGTTTAAGAACAAGTTAAGCAAATTGAAATAGAAATGTCACCACAAGAGAAGTGAAATTGTATCAAAAAGTAGACTTCTTTCTTCTCTCTTTACCAATTTCGGAGTATTTAGTTGCCTTGGTTGTTTTCCACATGCTAGGACCGGACAACGCCAACACATAAGGAGTGGTTAAATTCCTTTTACCAATAACTCATTGTATTAGTCAGACCCACCTAACCCTTCCAAAGACAAATGTTGGGGGATTACACCAGTTGCAAAAATGGGGTTTCTTTTAATGTTGTATAATGTAATGACTTTAAGTGAAGGATTGTTTGAACTGTTGACTCTACAACATGTAACGTTTAGTGCAGCAGTTACTATTTTATCATTCATATTTTACCCCCCTCTCATCCAGGTGCTAGCCTCCATGTAGCAGACAATCGATACTTTTGGTTCCACCACAGTGAAGGTGATACCATGACTGTTCAGGACCCACAAGCCATGAATCTCTGCTCAGCATTGTGGGCCGTGGTGGCCTATGTCGTAGCAGACCTACAGGACATGCTGCCCAGGTAGCCGGTTAGCACACAGGATGCTGAGGCCCCCCCCCCCCAGGAAACAGGAAGAGCGGATGATGACTATGAACAGCTGGACTGGTTGATTCCAAAACACGTGGTCAAATCCAACTTTTTTTTTTTAAAAATGTTTTAAAAACTTGATTAAGTTATAAAATCTAAAAAATTGATTGTGAGTAGTCCATCACTTTAAGACCAAGAACATTAGAATAGTGGACTTTCTCAGGTATTGTTTCTCTTTATGCCTTGTGTGCTGAAGTGAAAATAATCAACAGTTGGCTCATAAATAACGGTCTTGAGAAATTAAGGAGCTGTTCAAATTTTCAATGTTTCCAGTGTTAAAGAGAAGAACAACCTTTTCTTTAAAAGACACAGCTTCATGTGTTATTTTAAAAATTTCAAATATTAGAGATTCTTCCTAATGCACATTTACAATGTTTGAGATTTTACATTGCAGTGTTGCAATATGATCAATAAAGTATTAATCATTGCTTTACCCCTTCACCCCCATCTGCTCTTCTGCCTTAATACCATAGATGCTTAATACTGATCATGTAGTTTCTTTGATGGAAGAAAGAGGAAGGTGACGACAAATGAGACATACGCATCTAGTCCGTGGAAAGGAGAAAATGGAATGTTGAAGCAGGAGGTGGATTCATACAGAGGAGAGGAAGTAGAGAATTAATCATTTTGCAGTCCAACACACACACACAGCTGGGACCTCTTTGTCCGATCTGAGAGTCAGCACTCCTGAGTGGTGATGTCAGAGTGTGTCAGCCAGCCAATGCAGAAAGTCATTTTGGAAACACAAATGTGTGTGTCTGTGTTGACACAAAGCTGTGTAGCCAGTGTCTGTTAAGCTCTTCCCCATGTGCCAGTTAACACTGATTCACACACAGTTATGTTAGTAAAGAAACACAGTCTGTGGATGTTTAACACACTGAGTCACGTATGAGCACCACGCACATGATCTGTAGAAAACCACAAGACAGACATCTGACAGAAATGACTGGTTGAAAGGAAAAAAACCAGTGAATGAATATAGTGAATTCAAAGATCAGTCTTAGGTCCCACCAAAAATAGGGGTAAGTAGCATTACTTGTTTTATGTCCCTTGATTTGTACATGATAGCTGAAGTATATAAAATGAATATATACCTATTATTCATCTCATTGATTGAGAGCTCCCAAATGAAAATGGCAGAGTAAATAAAGTACAAGACAGTTAATCGTGCTGTCATTTGTTCTGTCTACAGAAGGTTGTCCAATAATCTGAAATGGCCAAAGCCCACCATGGTTACATCTTTTGTTTTATCAAACAAGTCAGTTTACTGACAAAACAAAAACATATGATTGACAAAAATAATCTTAAATGTGAATACATGCCATTTATTTGTCTGATTTGTTTCAGCTCTACAGTATATGTGATCCAGTATGCAGAAACCTGAAGGTGTTTAACATCCTGATGACATTAATCAGGTCTGTACAAACATTATTTGTGTGACTCTGAATCGTGTCTTGTTCTCTGCATCACGTGATTGCCATCTGAATGCAGTACACAAGCAGCTGCGCTATCCAGTCCTTGTGGAGTTTTTACTTTGTCGTAGTGCACCACTTTGTGGACAACATCCAGCACTACGCCTGTAAGTAGGAAATATGTCCACTAATTTGTCCCTTTAGGTTTGGGTCTCTCAACCAAAAGAATGGATTGTCGACACCGATTTTTGATGACGTGGGATGTTTTATTTTAATCATACATAACCTAAGACTTTGGTAAACTAATTTCAAGCACCAAAACAATTCTTAAAACATATCAATTAAGGTTTGTATTAAAAAGAGATTTGAGGACTTTCAAAAAGCCAACAATGTTTCAGCTTTAGGGCCTAATTCTCTTTACAAATTGCTCTAGAAAAAATTGGGCATCACTATACGGAAAGCTGAGTTTCTTCTAAACAATTTGATATTAAACATAGGGATAAGTTTAATTCAAAGACACAAAACAAGTAAATTTAAGAAGATACTTTACGTGAAAATGCCCTTAGACCTCAGAGAGTTAGAGTAGCGACCGTACAGGAGAATCAGTTGCCTAGTTACTAGTTCCATCTGAGGGCTTGGTGCCTCGCTCAAGTCCTCAGCAGTCTTTATTGTCCCATTCACTAATCTGTCATCCATCAACTCCTCTCCATGAGAAGGTGAAGAGAGATTGCTAGCCCACTCCAGTGACCAGAGTCCACAGAGTCATGTTGAGTCCTCTGGTTCATGAACCACCACAGACAAGCTGGATTCTGAGGGGCCTTCCTCCTCGTCTGTAAGGCTGAGCCGAGGTCTCTTGGATGGTCTCTTTACTAATGTTGGTTGTAGGAGCAGCAGTGGACTGTCCAAGGGGAAGGTGTCTGTGCACACACCGCAATCTCTGCCGGGCATCTTCACCTGGGTAGCTTTAATGCACAGACAAAGAAATTAGTAATTCTGTCAGTTGTGTCTACAACAGCTAATGAGCACACACTGTTATAGTGAGTAAAAAAATAAGACTACAAACCTCTACTGCGAAAGGGATTCTGCAGAGTTTGCATAGATAGCTGTGTGCCGACCGATTTTATCTTTGGGGGGTCAGTCTGGGAGGCTACGTGTCTTACAGGAGGAAAAATTCGACAGGAACTGTCAGCAGTGCCCTAAACCGCAACACAGGGAACAGCAACACCTTCATTATCAAACATTTCAAACAGGCTTAACAGTGTGTTTATTTGGCAGTTTGGTGCACTAGTATTTACAGCAGCAGGTGTATGAGGGGTTGACTCTTAATAAAAATGCCAGTCGCTGGTGGGGGCAACAGTTTCACACATGGGTCTCGCACAGATTGGATTGATCCTCCCTCATTAAGCCCTAATTCTGAAGCACGTCCTGCTTTGATGTCTTCCTATGGTTAGGACACACAAAGTACTACAAATAGAGATGTAATTGTCAATTTAAAAGACTGTTCACCAGGACATGATATGATTGATAGTAAAATATTAAAAGCAATTTACCCTGACATCATTAAACCATTACTTTATATTTTTAATCTTTCACTGGTTCAAGGAATTGTGCCAGTAGAGTTGAAAATAGCAAAAATTACACCAGTTTATAAAGAAGATGACCCTGCAATTTTTAACAATTATAGACCAATTTCTGTGTTACCAGCCCTGTCCAAGGTTTTAGAAAAACTTGTTTACACAAGATTAATCCAACATCTGGACAAAATAATATTTTATATGCTCATCAGTATGGTTTTAGGAAACAACACTCTACTTGCATGGCACTTGTCCATTTTTTGACTGAAATATATAAAGCAAAAGATAGGAAAGAAAATGCTGTAGGTGTTTTTCTGGATCTTTCAAAAGCATTTGATACTGTTAATCATTTCATTTTATTAAAAAAACTCACATTATGGTATACGTAACAAGTCCCTACTCTGGTTCACCAGTTATCTTTCAGACCGGTCTCAAACTGTCAGCTATAATGGGACAGCTTCCCCCCCCTTTCCCTTCAGTGTGGCTTACCACAGGGTTCCATTTTGGGTCCCTTGTTATTTTATTATATGTTAATGACCTTCCTAATGTCTCAGATAAACTTTCTAAAATTTTATTTGCAGATGATACAAGTGTGTTTTACTCTCATAAAAGCCCTGAAATTTTAATAAAAGTAGTTAATGAAGAACTTGACAAGTTATCTACTTGGTTCAAGTCTAACAAACTGTCTCTCAATATAAAAAAAACAAGTTATATGTTTTTCGGTATTAAGTCAGATACAGTTAAATCTTCAATGAAAATTCAAATTGATGATATCTCCATTAAAAATGTTAAAACTGCTCGTTTCCTTGGCATTACATTAGATGACTCTTTATCCTGGAAACCTCACATTAGTGCCACAAGTACAAAATTAGCTAAAGTGGTTGGTGTACTAGGAAAAACTCGGCACTTGATTAACAGACAAGTTGCGATTATGTTGTATTACTCAATGTTGTATCCTTATATCAATTATTGCAATGTTGCTTGGGCTAGCACCCACCCAACTAAACTGGAATCTATCTTTCGTCTTCAGAAGCGAGCTTTAAGAATAATATTTTGTGTAAATCGTAGACACCCCTCTGAATCTTTGTTTTCTCATGCAAGTATTCTTACTGTATATCAAGTGAATCAACTCCAAATTGCTTTATTTGTTTATAGCTCTATAAAAAAGTTATTTCCCCAGCACCTTTGTAATATTTTCACTTTTAATAATGAATTTCATCAGTATCCAACTCGTAGTAGTTGTCTTATTAGGCCTCCCTATTCTCGCACGACTCAAACACAGTTTAGTGTATTGTATAGAGGGTCAAAGATATGGAACAGTCTCCCCACCTCACTCACTGAGCTTTCTAAAGAACTTTTTAAACCGAGAGTCAAATTATTGCTCCTAAGTTCTCTGAATTTTCCATTTGGGTTTATGTTCTAAATTTATGTTTAAGTTGTTTCATACAAATTAAATGTGTTCTTGGTTTTTTTTTATTTTTGTTTTTTGTTTGTTTTTGTTTTTATTGTTGTTTGCTGGTTTGTTTTTGTTTTTTTAGTTTTTTACATAATAACAAATTGTTTTTAAATTGTTAAATGTTATTGTTTTTATGGAGATTGCCACTTATTAAGCCCCTTGGAGGGTTTTTCGGCAGTCATCCGTCACATCTTTTTTGTGTGATTATATAATGCTGTCTTGATGTTTTTGTAGTGAAAATAAATAATCAATCAATCAATCAAATAAACTGCACCATTTCTCTAGAATTTTTCAGATGCTTTTGTAATACATAAACACTTGCCACTTCTTTTTAAATTTTGCAACTGAAAACCAACATGCCACTACCAATATGATACTCAAATGCTTATAAGATATCCATGGATACCCATTGTTCAGCCTAGCACCCCAGAAGACAATGGGATTGGTTAGTTATGGGACACAAGAAATCCTGGCTGCTATCCATGTTTTGGTATACTGCAGAAGGGTCGTTGACTCAAAGTAAACTACAACACCCAATGTTCATCATAAAGGAACTATTGTGTATTAATAGTTTCTAGGTAGCGATTGAGCTCACAAAAGCAACAAACTACAGACTGTATCCACTTATGACTTTATACTTTTTTTCCCTCATCACTTAATGAATTTGAAGGAAGCGGCGGACATAATACGTAATATGCAAATCTCACACATCCGGACATGCGTCCACAGCGCTGGAGAAAATCAGTAACCCCCAATTTCCAGAGGATGCGCGACGGCTGCAGACTGGCTCCGCTGTGTGGCAGCTCCATGCTCTGCCATCCGTCAATACCCACAAAGTCTGGATTGTTGGGACAATGTATGGCTTATGCCGCAGAAGTTTTTTCTGACTAATGAAGTCCAGGAGATTTCTTTTGAAACGCTTAGGTGCATAGGTTTTACCCAACCAACCATTTTTTTTACATTAGCTCAGAAAAGACAATGTAAATTGTACATTTGTGGGAATCGAAGAAACTCTTGTGCATTTATTTTAGTTATGGCTTCATACTACACTATTAATAATTAAATTCCTAGAGTGAATTGTCTAGATATTTAGCTGATCTCATTTAACCTCAATTCTGCTTGGGCCGGGAAATATACTTTTATTTCTTTAACAAAGCTCACCTCAATTTTATTTAATCAACCTGATTTTAATCGTGACCCCATTTTCATCCATCAGTCCAAATTCCAATGTCCATTCACATTAAAACACTATACTTCTATAACTGTTGCAGAAATAACAAGGCTGTTACACACACCATTTATACTTTTCAAATGTTTTATGTAATTGAGTTTTTTTAATTTGTGTATCTCCTTCTTGGAGCCAAACAACCCAGCCTATCAATCGGCACATGTTGGACAGTATTTTTTTTCACGGTATTGCATGCAGTCTTCTACAGAAACCGGTTGACAGTGACACACTGAGCATGAAAATACCGTAGTCGCTGGTGGGGTCAATAATGCAGTGTCGGATATCACAATATCATCAGGCTCTGATTTCACACTCTGGTCTTGCACAGTTGTCATCGATTCTTTCTCCTCTCGTATCCCCTGTGAAATCAGGAGACATGTAACATGTAAACAAATGTACACACGTGCACATGATATCCTTTTGCAAATCAAAACCCCGGTTGTATAACTGTGGACCAAATACACTTTTGTCGACATCAGTCACTGTCTCCACGTAACAAAGCCAACTTAAACAACAACGTTAGCTAACCCTAATTACCTGAGTTTACAGTGGTTTGGTGCCCTTACCAATCAACCCGTAAAGTAGCGTTAACGTTGTGTACATACAGCCATGTGTTTGTTCAACATATTGTGATCGAAAAAGAATCGCCGATGTCTAACGTACTTGTGGGCAAAATATTTTGAGCAAAAGCATTTGAACGCAACAACGTCGCGTTAGCTAAATAGTGTCCTCTGCTAAGTTTGTAGCTAACGAGGCTAACGTTGCATTTCACTGCGACCTTAACGTCTGCTAGCTCAGTCACTTATAAATCCACATCCACACAACAGTGTTCCACATATTGAAATACATAACCCGTCACCATATTTAAGAAAAAAAGAGCTAAACCATTTGAAAGTGAGCTAAATACGTTCACTTTCACACCCTGTATAATGTAGCTAGCTACAGCTTTAGCTGGGTTAGCTTTAGCTAAAGGTTAGCTACAACGTAGCTACATATCCCCACTTGAACACTGGTAAAGTTACATTGCCTTGTTCATTTTTAATATAAGCCACAACTAATAAAGCACACTTACAGGTTGTGGTTCTGAATCTCCAGGTTGGCCAGAGAGAGTCGGAACTGCACGGTCTTTCAGAATTAATCGTTTCGAAAATCCTAAATTGAACTGTGGCCCGTTCAGGAAGCAGTCATCCGTAAAATGAACAGAACACAACATAAGGTTGGGGCTGTAGTCCCGAGGAATAGTGTCAAAAATAAATTTTAACCAGTGGATCTTTAATTCATCATCTTTTGGAAGATGAAACAGAGGAGATTTCTCCTTGCACTGACGAATACAGCGTCTCCTAGACATGGATACAACTGGCTAAACTCCACTGGTTTTGAGGGCGTGCCACACACACAGCCAGGCAAACATCAGGCATTAACGTGTGTTACAAAGTGACGCAAAATGACGGGGAAGGGAAAAAGCAGTAATCACTGTATGGGTGGGCGTCCAAGATCAATCATAGCCTATGTATTAGGCTAGGTTCTCTGAAACTCAAAATAAGTGACTATTACAACTATATTTGCCTTCAGAAGAGGTAATTATCTTCACTCAAGTTTTTGCCTGCCAAAGTCACCAGATGACACAATCTTCTGAACATAGCCATACTGAGGAATACAGAGTTTTGTGGAGCCGATAGTTTTAATTAGCTTTGCAGCATTTGGCAATGGCTTGAATGTAATGGACGTTCATTAATATCAGACAGTTATGCACTAAAGCTATAAGAAATTCATAAATGAGGAATAAAAATAACGTCTTTTACTGTCTAATTTTGTACCGTCTACAAAAATAAAGTCAATGTATTTATGAACTCACACAAACTGTATACATTCCCAGTTATACAACTTTTATATGCACATTTCCTTTGGGAGCGTCTTTGCCCAGGCCCACCCACAGCTACACAGCTGGGGGGAAAAGCACAATAGGAGCTCTTTAATTCATTAAATTAAATTGAACTGATGCACATATTGCTTTGATTTGACCGGCAGGTTGTGATCCTGAATCTCCAGAATGGGCCAATGTCAGCATTTTGCAAAAATCTAGCCTTGACCTGTGGTCAGAATAGGAAGCAATCCTCTTCAAAATTAAGGGAATACAAATAAATGGGGGGGCTTACACGTCTGAGGAATCGTGGTAAGCATGAATTGAAGAACCATTGATTCTTCATTGGTCTTCTACCCTGGAAATCAGCAGCAGTGGCAGCAAAAACTGTCCTGTCCTGTGACTCCCATGACTGTCCTGTCCACTGTCCTGTGACTCCATGACTGTCCACTGTCCTGTGACTCCCATGACTGCCCTGTTCACTGTCCTGTGACTCCCAGACACTGTCCTGTTCACTGTAGTGTGAATATCCAGGGCATAGGCGCCGATTTATGTTTTCCTCCGTGGGTGCTCTTTACGCCCTTTAAAAAAATAAAAATAAAGTAGTCAAAAAATGTTTGCATTTCAGAACCTCAGGAAATGGACAGCCGACGCGAACACACACGCCTATTAACTCGACAGTAAAGCCGTAAAGTAGGCTATATATGCTTCAACTCACATCAGCGCCACTTCTCACAAATACAGTTAGGATTGGAGATAAGAAGTTTAAATGACTGTCTAGCACACATTGATGCTCAGTATTTTCCGTGGGTGCTTGAGCTCCGGGGCACCCATGGTATCGGCGCATATGGTACCGGGGCAGTCGTGACAGTCACAGGGCAGTATGACTGTCCCGGGACAATCCTGGAGACAGGACAGTTTTTGCTGCCACTGCTTCTCCTGGAAATCCAGAGTACTGGCTGCGCAAATTCAAATTGTGCTCCCGCGAGAACTCTGGATTTCCAGGGCATCTAACTAGGTTATAAGACCAACCATCTCTAGGCCTACTCTATAGCTGCTTAATAATTGGAAGGGGCTGCATGACACGCATGACGGAGAGCATGAAACACACCATCATAACATAACATGACCACGCCTACAGGTCGTTAAAATACATGGTAGTACAAAAAACTTACCTCCGCAATATTACTTCGAACATTAGCTCTACCAGGACTTGCAGGGTTGTGGCACAACTTTATCAGCGCCCATGGTGTTTTGAATGGAGTGGGCTCGCGGTCTCTTTCATCAGAAGGACTGGTTGAGGCTTCATCGTGTTTCTCATCCTCGACCCACCTCCTATACACGGGCAAATCTCGTTCCAGTCTTGTTAAAAAGGTGACACACCGCCGACAAATCCTGTTCGACACTGGTCTGTTTACTACCGTCAAGCCAACATGAAAAAGTCTTTCGGATATACTTAGTTTCCCAAATCTATCGAAAATGTTGACTGAGTATTTGTGCAAACCAACCATTCTCATATTCTGCTTGCAAAAACGGCAAAAGTCATCTTGTATCTCCATTTCCATACGTCTTTCAAAACCAAAACAAACTCTTATTCTTCTTCTTCTTCTTCTTCTTCTTCTTCTTCTTCTTCTTCTTCTTCTTCTTCTTCTTCTTCTTCTTATTTTGGCAGATTACTATTACTGTAGTACACCGCTGCCAACTGTACAGGAGTGTGTAATACCATGAACTTCAGAATCTTGGCTTGTGTTAATTCATTTAACATTTTTTTTCATTATACCAGTATTATTAAGGTCCTACAACCATTTTTAACATTCAAGTGACCTCACTGCAACCCAAATATTCCAATAACCTAGTTTTTCCTGAAAAAAATGATGTTCATATCTTCACTGTAGACAACAGGGTTGATGTTTTACAAGCTTTTTTATAAAATAAATCCAGACGGACAATGAACTGTAAAAATGGCCTTAGGGTTCAGAGGGTTAACATATTTTTATATATCCCTGGCAACATGCTGCAAAACGTTGTTCATTTGGATACTCTCTCTTTCCTTTCAATAGTTCACTGTTAACCTCTGGTGATGGAGAAATCCCTGGGGGAATAATCTCACTTACAACCAGAGAAAGACTATATTTCAGTTATTTAATTTCATATTGTTCTGCTATACTGTTGATGTTCCAACCAAACCCTTCTGATTTTGTGTGATATTCCCTGCAATCCTTAAGAACTGAAATTGCTGGATTAGTAATACTTCCCAACAACCTAACCCAGTATGTTAGAGACAATTTAAAATATTATAGACTGAGTGGAGATTGTTATGAATCTAATAATAAAGCAGATGTAGGGGTTGTTTTTACAGCTCCTAAACCAATTCTTATAGCTTTGAATTGAATCTTCTCAAGAAGTTGTGCATGCTGAACTACAAACTACACATCCAGTCTATAGTAGATCTTATTAAAATTCATCATAGACTGCCTATCTGCTCCCCAACACTGTCCAGTGATCATCCTCATTAGATTAAGAACTTTTTACACTTTGTTTCAATATGCTCTATATGTTTCCATGTAAGTCTTTCATCCAATCACATCCCCAAATATTTAAATTTCTTCTCTCTTTCAATTGATTGATTGTACAACATAACTTTATAACTTTCTGGGATTTTCCTTCTGGTAAGGAACACAGCCTTTGTTTTAGGTATGGGAATTTTAATCCCCAATCAATACCCCATTGTTCTACACGTACAGTACATCCCTCTGAACAGCTGTGGTTATGTATGATATGTTGCGTCCCTTTTCCATCTGACAGCATTATCTGTGTACAACAACCCTTCATTCCTTTCCCCTAATTATTTAAATAATATGTAACATACCATATTGATTAATATGGGACTAATAACACTACCTTGAGGAACTTTCGACCATAAACTCTTTACTTATTGAATTATCAACTCTGACCCTTATTGTACGTTGTGACAAAGTCTAGTAAATAATTATACCATATTCAACTTCCCATTTTATCTAGTTTAATTAAAAGACCCTCACGCCACATAGTGTCATAAGCTGTTTCCATATCTAAATACACTGCCACCAATACCTCTTTCATAGTGTCTTCTCTGTTTCATTGTTGAGCTTTAGTAAAGTATCAGTAGTTAATACTTTTCCTGAACCCTGTTTGATATTTTTTTAAATGGACATTTATATTCCAGAAAGTAATTTAAATGTGCCACTGCTACTTTTTCCATTCATTTCCCTAAATGGGATGTCAAAGCAATGGGTCTATAGTCTCTGGATTGCGAGAATCCTTTCCTGGCTTAAGAAATGAAAGAACGATTGCATTTTTCCAAACTTTTGTTAATTTACCTTTATTCCATGTCTTGTTGTATAATTCAAGATTTTTTTCCCAAGAGTTTTTGAGGTAGATTTCTAATCATTGCATAACATATGTTATCAAATCTAGGAGAAGAGTATCCTTTATTACCTAAATCCATTTTAAGTTCTGATAAATTAAATTCAGTATCTAATATAGACATATCTTTGATCTGTTTCCTCAGGTATTTCATTTAATTCATCAATACACCATTCAGAAAATCTCTTCTTAACTTCTTAAAACACCATTTATGAAGGGCATATATTTCATCAATCTTAAAATCAATATCTATTTTACATAGTATTAGTAAATAATCACTTCCAAAACTTGTGCTTTGATCAACTTCCCATTTGCACCTGCTGGTCATTGTTCTATCAACTAAAGTGAGGTCAATACACTTTACCTAGTGGAAGTCATGTCTATTTCTTATACATTTGAAATGAAACTGTGAGATGTTCAGAAAAACTTTGACCTCTAAGTTTTTAGTGAAGGGAATTACTCTACTTGCTTGTAAGGTTATCTTATTATCATCTCTTTACGTAGCCAGTTGAATAATGGAACCCGCAAGACAGTATCCAGCTTTACAAAGGCTGCTGACAGTTTACCGGTTGACAATGAAATTACAGTTTTTAATACTGAAAACAAAAATGTGAACATTCAGCCAGGCAGACCAAACACATCCCTTTTTTACAGCAGTGACCGAACCGGAGAATCAGTTGCCTAAATATGTTATCTATTATTAAACCGTTCCAATGGAGCAGCTGAGGGCTGTCTTTATTGTCCCATTCACTGTCGCTAGCCCACTCCAGTGACGGAGTCATGTTGAGTCCTCTGGTTCATGAACCACCACAAACAAGCTGGATTCTGAGGGGCCTTCCTCCTCGTCTGTAAGGCTGGGTCAAGGTCTCTTGGATGGTCTCTTTACTAATGTTGGTTGTAGGAGCAGAAGTAGACTCTCCAAGGTGTTGGTGCACACACCGCAATCTCTCCCGGGCATCTTCACCTGGGTAGCTTTAATGCACAGACAAAGAAATTAGTAATTCTGTCAGTTGTGTCTACAGTTCCTAAATGAATGAGCACACACTAACTACTACTTGAAACTACACTAACTACATGACTTGAAATGTAGGACTACAAACCTTTACTTTGACAAATGATTCCGCAGAGTTTGCATAGATAATTGTGTGCCGATTGATTTTATCTACGTCTTCAAGCTCAGTTGGAGGCTGCACAGTAATGCTCAGCCCTCACCGGAAAAGTGCTTCTATAATGTATAATAGCCTTCACTGTTCTCCGTCCAGAGCATTTACTGTATTTAATATTAACATTCACGGTCCCAAGCAACAACAGGATCTTGTGGTCAATTTCTTTAACTATCTATATGGGAAAAGCAGCTGTGTTACTGGATGTTAAAACATATGTAAAAACAAAACTAACATACCTCAATGCTGCGTCGAATATTAGCTTGGAAATGCAGGGTTATGACAGAACTTTAGCTAGTATTTTTCAGTGATTTATGTAATTTCTTTTGAATAATTTCTTAAATTTTTTTTGCATTGTTCTAATCATAATTCTAATTATAAATATCTGAAATTGAACCGTTACTAGTCAGTTTACTTATTTTATTACCAACGTGGAGCATTTTTTGTACCGACAAAACATGAAATAAAGCTGAAGTTTGATTTTAGTTACAAAAACTTTAATTTGAAGTGGATATTTTTATCGTACACTTTACAAGCTAGCAACTTAAACTGTGAGATAGTTGACAATGCTAAAAAGCAATTTGTAGGGAAAATTATTTGTAAAATAATAGTCACTCTGGGAATTAATATAACATGACCAAAGTCATTTTAATAATTCAAAAATTCATAACTGGACAGGTCACATGTTCATGTAGCCACCGGCCTTCTGGAGTTGAAGACCTTGATCCCATTTTGCATTGAAGATCGAGCATATTTGGTCAAGAGAGCTCCGGTAGTCTGTTTCTCTCCACACAGGTCCCTGAACAAGAGAAGAAGAGGGAGGAAGCATTACACATTACGACTTATCAGATAGCCAAAGGTATAACTTATGTCATTTGTTTTTTTCACTAATGTCACCTAGACAAATTAATGTACTTTTATTTCACATAAATGGTAATGTTCCCGTCATAATGGTTATTCTTTTGTTTTAATTGCAATAATGTCCTGAATGGATGACACCTACTGTATGTATGGCGTGATGTCGTCTTCAGTCCATTTCTCTCTGAGTGTGAAGAGGTGGTTGAAGCGCTCCAGCGTGTCTTCTGAGAGATCCTCCACCCGCAGCAGGGAGATGGTCTCTGGTCGGGAGTTGCGGTCCACCAGGGCGACACTCTGGAAGATTTACAACACTGTCAGCACTGCAGCCAGTTTCTCCAGCGGAGGCAGTAGGAATGAGCAGAGAGAAACAACTGCAGTAAGTCCCTCTTTTACTACAAGACCATGATTTGAGACTGTGGTTCATGTTTTCTCAGGTTAGGTCAGAGGCAGATGGAAACTAAATCCTCACATGCAATGAAATGAGCAGTAAGATAAGAAGAAGAGTCTGGTGATTTATATGGATTTTTTGACTCCTAGAAGCCACAGCGATCTATGATGTTACCTTTCAACCCACCTGTCAACCTATTTGACTTTTATAAAGAATAAACCCATTTGGCAATTTATGACCAGAGACAGTGTGCAGAGATAAAGATGGGTTTCAGGCTGGTAAAATTCTTTTATTTTTCAGTACTACTTTACCATATATTTTCTTTGAAAAGTAAAAGGATAAAGAGGGGTGCCTGGATAGCTTAGCTGGTAGAGTGTGCACCCCATGGACAGAGGCTCAGTCCTCGTCGCAGCGAGCACAGGTTCAACTCCAACCTGTAGCCCTTTGCTAAATGTCATCCCCCCCCTCACTCCTCTTTCACGTCGTCAGCTGTCCTATATAATAAAGGCTCAAAATGCCCAAATCATAAGTATATAAGAGAGTTACAGGCTAACCTTTAGTTGGTCCAGTCTTGTGCTCATGCCCTCTGGAACGCTCTGCTGCCAGACCTCCTGAAACTCCTTTAGGTTGAACTTGATGGCGTTTTGCAGCAGCAGTAGCGCTGTGCCCCGACATACTTTATCCTCATTCAGTGCATAAAAAATGTTGTCTATATAGAGGAAGGAGGATACGGAGATGTTAGTACTGTGTAATTTCATAGTGCTATTATTATGTAGGGTTCAACTATCAATTTACTTCTAAAAACTTCAGTTTGGTCTGTTTTTCTTTACCATTCTCAGTATAGCGTTTCCCATAGCAGTTCAAGCAGTGCTCGATCATCTCTCTATAAAGAAGGGAATCATTATTAGAACCTGGCTAAGACTTATCTAGATTCATAATAGATGCCCAGAAAGTTGCCGTAGCCTCAACACCACTGAAAGTCAACTCTTTTAGTTCAAACTGTTAATATTTTGCTTTTCCTGTTGCATGAGGATCACATATGTTAACTTACTTGGGTTCCAGTGGAGCTAACTCTTCCAGACTGGTTTGAAGGGGAACCTTGTTGAAGGACCAGGACTCAGAATCTACCAGCTGAGTCACATGACCGAGCAGCTTCATCTCGTAGTCAAAGTCCAACATGCGCCAGTAGCCTAGAAGACAGAAACAATGCTCTCTCTAAACACCTGGTAAGTATACGTTTTGTTATTTATATTACTAAGTATAGCTAAGAATAGAGACACTGTATTTATAAAAGCATCTTCACCTCCCAGGATCGCAATTTTGGCAATTATTTCCTACCTATCTGTTACTTTTTAGCAAAAGCAACTTTATCAATTAATATAGTACATGTAGTTATTAGAAAATGTCACTGTTTACCATCTATCTGACAGGCATGGATGGTCTCTAAGTGGGTCTTTAGCTCCTCTTCACTGGCCTGGATCCTCTCCAACAGATCCTGCATTGTGTACTGGTAACAGAGGAACACATACTCACTAACAGCTACAATGACATTTAAAAGAAGTGGGACACTTACAATAAAACACTCAAACTGTAACAGTCATCTCAGTCAGCTCTACTAACAGTTATGGTTTGGAAGCCATAAACTTTTAATAAGCCCTTTACCTGTATCTACACAGTCCTACAGGATATGATGATTAATTACTTCTCTGTATAATATGTATTTACCCTGTTTTCTGTATTCTCCTCCTGCCCCCCTAAAGCAGGTCCTTCATAAGGATTCTCCATCAAAAGCTTCTTCAGTTTCTTCAGTTTAGGACGGTGTTTCCGCAGTTCCCAGTAGCTGTTACAAAATCCCCAGATCTACAACAGAAGCAGCAGTATTGTTAGTGTATGGAGATCATAAATGCAATTAACCATTTTGTGCATATAGTAGGTTGGGTTTGTGTGTTTGTGTGTGTGTGTGTGCGTTACAGTTTACCAGGCAGGTACCTGTGAGTGCATCATTTCCATACCTGAGTGTGCACCACATGAGAGCTTTCCTGGCCGTTGGTTAGTTGGTCTGGTGTTCTGCATCCTGGAACAAACAGCAGCATGTTGGATGTATCGGCTATTTTTAAATCGTAGGTCTTGTCACCACTACAGAGCACTGCACGCTCATCCGTATCCCCTCGAATCACTAGACTGGAAAAAGGGAAAATGGTTAGTTAAAATTCATTAATTACATTTACATATTTTTACATTAATCCTAATAATGCATATTGGGCTACTACACTGCATCAGTTTAAATTAGAATATCATCAATTACATTAATAATTTGAGTTACACAAGTAAAAACAAAAAAGGAAACAGAGGTGCTCCTGCCAGGTTTAGGCCTACAGCGGAAATTATTAATTTATTAGTCATTTCAGTTAATGAAATGACCAGACAGAACAGAATAACACAGAACACAAATAGTTACATCAAACAATGACGTTACCTAATTGTAAGTGTTACACATATACTCTATAGGCACGCTAGTACACATTATTAATACCTTTCCCCAGATTCTATGTGTTTGCACAGCGTGTCGTCCAGCTCCATCAGGCAGTAGTCTGCAGATGAAACGTTTTCCCCAAAAGACAGGCAGTGAATTGTTTTCTGTAGATCTTCCTCTTTCAGTTTGGCGATCTGCAGAGTGGCCTGCACCTCCTCTAAAGTTCTCATTTTGGGTTAGATCGATAAAGTATTGATGAATAAGCCGCTTTTTGACTCGCGAAACAAACTGTCACAAACTACCACTTTTTCTATTGTACAATAAATAGTCAAAACTAATGTTGCTTTGTAGCAAATAACCAGAGGCTGTCAAATTTCCCCGCTCTCTTTCTGTCGCGGGAAGGAAGTGAGGTAAGTAACTACGTTGAGGTGCGACGTCAAAATAGGACCGGGTAGAAAATCGACAGCAGCATAAATGAATGCTAAAATAATGATCCTTGAGCATTTATTTAAAGTTTGCCGTGTGAGGTGTTACTTACACCTAATTGGAGCGTATCCATAAAATTGCGGTGTATGTTGCTGCATTAGCTAAATATTTATACGCTCCATATATAGGAACAGTGAAGTCGAATATTGTGTTTCAACCGAGAGAATTTACAAAACGGAAAGTGCCTCACGTTGGTTAAGGGTCAAATGTGTTGAGGATGTGCTGGTAGTTTCATCGAAATGTCAAGTTCTCTAGATCTGCCCAGGTAACGTTAACCGTACAAAGTATACATTTTTATCTCCCAATATAAACGTTAGGTCAATCTAACGCTAAGTCACAAATAGGCCGCTAGCTAACGTGCGTTGCTAACAAGTTGACGTAAGCGGTGTGAGTAAACGGTGTGTGTGTGATATTAATGTAACGGTGTATATTTATTGTTACGGTTAGGTTAGTAATGTAACGTTAACAAGGGAACTGCCTGCAGCAGTTAGAGAAATACACAGGTGTCAAACAGCGTTCACTCAAATGTTAACATCGTCCAGTCAAATTATGCTAGCTTGAAGCTCTGTTTTTGTTTTCATTTTAACCTTGTTAAGAAAATATCAGAGTTTATTGTCATGGCTTTTTGACAGGATTGACATAATGCTTAATTAAAAATAATCAAAACCATGTGGCTTTTTAGTTGAGCATCTTAAAACACCACCGATTCTGAATCTGATCTGTTATCACACACACCATCACCATCATCATCATCATCATCATCATCATCATCATCATCGAGTATAATTTTTATGTCTGCCACATACCTTTGAGGAGGTTTTTGCTGACACTTATCCCTTTCTTTATGTGTGGTTAATGCCAAGTACAAAGAAAGAAGAACTTGGATTGACCAGCAGTGTATTTGTGATGGTGGTGTTTGGTGTGATCTGTAAAGTAGTGCACTGTTGGTTCATGGATAACTTTACAAGGTTTATTTGGTTTAGGTTCAAGTTGTCACTTCATAGTAGTAAAAACACAGGTGTTATTAATGATGACTCCTTTAAATTAAAGATTAAGTCGTGACAATGCAAGCATACACAATACTAGGACCCTGAAACTGAAATTGAACAGATAAATGGAACTCAGCCTCATTTGTTTATTACTTACACCTGTGCTATCCCTACTGTGACATGTCAGAATGTCTTTCAGGAAGAGGCCACTGTCACAGGAAATGTATGTCTCTTTTCTTTTCAATACCAGTAAACCTGCGATGGTCCCATGTCACTCCGTTTTTTACAACACATACTTTCTCTCTTTCTTCTTTCAGCAATGGGCAACCTTTGCTCGTTCCTGGTTCCTGATCGATGCTAGACTGCAGCCTCCTGGAAAGATCGCGACCATGTGTGCTGTTAGATTACAGGGCAAACACAAGCCCATCTACCATGCACTGAGTGAGTACAAGTCCAATCTGTCACAGGACGCACACATAAATTCATGAGTAACTGTAATATAACCCTTACGCTACGTATAAATCTCATTTCCTTCTAAACCACAACCCACTCTTTAAGGTTGTTGCAACATGGAACAGCCATATGATGGCAGTAGAGGATAAACAATGAACACAGCTACTTAATACAGTGACATTGTTGGAATTGGCATACCATAATGATATAAATATCTTGTTCTGAACATCTTTGCAGGTGACTGTGGTGACCATGTAGTAGTAATAAACACCAAACACATAGCTTTCTCTGGAAACAAATGGGAGCAGAAAGTCTATTCATCACACACGGGGTAAGTGCATACTACCTCATATGATTATTTCCTTAATGTTTTGCCTCTGTTTCCAATTTGTCTTTGTTCTTCAATGCCTATGAACCACTCAGAACACGTTTCAAGAAAAGCATGTCTCAGTAGCCAGATTCATAGTCTGCACAAAAACAAAAATAATTTCATATTCATATATATCTAGCAGCTGTAAACCAGAGAAGTTTTAGGAATTAGCGAATAATGGTCTCTTGTTATCTGATGTGTGTTCGAAGAAACAAGGGCTATCTGAGCTTGTCTTTTCTTTAAAGGTATCCAGGTGGATTTAAACAGGTCACAGCTACCCAGCTGCACCAAAAAGACCCAAAAGCTGTAAGTGTCATCAGCATTCTCCATTTTTATTATTATTTGGTAAGAATTCTAAAACTTCAGATGTTCCACGGTCACATCCCCTACACCATGATTTTTTTATTATTCCATATGTATGATTTAACCCACACTCTTGGAGAGTGAGACTAAACTCCTTGTGATTGACATTTATCCCTTTCTTTATATGTGCTGCTCATGCATATTAATATGAAGTCGCATTTGACGTCTGTGCTGCAAAACATGGGGGCTTTGTCACAAGAGAGAAACAGCCCACTCATGAACCTTTAGAGGATAAGTCTGGCGACAGAGGATTTTTATTATTGTCAACAAGTCCCATGTAAAGACCAAAACCAACAACAAATAGATCCACTAAGGAGTATTTATGTGTGTAGCCAAAGCCTGATATAAGCCCATTCCTCTGTGCCATAGAAAACTATTAATTGGTTGGTTGATCTGTTCCTTTATCATGATGAACATGGACACTTTAGTTTAGTTTTAAGTTGATGTTGCTGTCAATGTGTAATCACCCACACTTGAAACTATTCCCTAAGAAATGCCCTACTCCGGTTGGATTTACAGTATAGGAAGTTATTTAGCCTTTTTAAACAATAAAACTATGTATTCGAAACCTGTTTTTAAAAAATGTACACCCCCGGTAATAATTAATAAGCTTGGGGTTTTGTGCCACAGACGGGGTCGGGCGCTATTCCATTTTTTATATCTTTTAATATGTTGATTGACATCTCACAGTGGGCGCAGGGGGCTGCTCCTGTGGCTCACATCCACTAACACTAGCATTGTGTTGGTTTTGTTTTTTACCACTTGCAAGTTTTCACATGCATTGTGCTGAGATCTATTTGTCTACTATTATATTTGTTTATTGTTACATTGTATTATTATCTATTGCCTCATTTTAGCGTTTGAGTGACCTTTTCCCGCTCTTTCTGTATTGTACAACAGCAGACATCAGACTAATCAAAGGAAAATAAGGGTTGTTTAACCTGAATACTGAGCTTCACAGGTCAAAAGTAATTGGATGTTGCACAGCAACAGGGCTGTTCAGAATTGTTTAACATTTCAACTGCAACAGCAGAATGAGAGCCATACACAAGCTGTTTGTAGACTTCTTCCAAGTTTGGCTTGCGTAGGCTATAAAAATACTGTGAAATTGCTCTTGCTTTTATGTGGGAAACACTAAATGTAGGTGAATGGCCTGTAGTGGTTTCTAGAAGAGACATTTTCTCTGCTGTTGGCTCTTTGCTGATGCAGGTTTTAGTTCAGACGGTGACCGCATACGTGTGTCCTGTCGGGGGGTTTAGTCATAATAAGGTTTGGAGTTTGGTGAGCGGAGAGTGAGAAACCGAGTTGGACAGATGAATGATTTGTCAGCGCAGCCTCTGTCCAACATCTCTCTCCAATATTTCTGTCCAATGTCTCAGTCCAGTTACTCTCTCCAAGTCGAATTCACATTTGTGCAAACAGCCTCATATTGAGGAACAGTTTTGGATGCAAATGTGAAAAAAGGTATTCAAGGTTGCTATAGACACTGGCTTAAAAAATAGAAAAGAAGTGAGTTAATTGTGTGTCAACCTTTTCAATGTGCTTTTTGTCACCAGATTGTGAAGTTAGCGGTTTACGGTATGCTGCCAAGGAATCTGCACCGCCGCACCATGATGCAACGATTACACATCTTTCCTGATGACGTAAGTCCAGTTTGTCCGTATCTCACCGAGCTGATGACTTCCGACTGCCACACTTACACCTTAATTAACCAGGCTGATTAAGGACAATCAGAAAGAGGGCACATTATGAGGAGCACGGATATCATTTTGCAGACACTGACACAAAAGAATAAACCAGTTTCATTCATCCAGGTCACCTTTACAATTAATATCAATAATTACTATAAAATTAATATATGTAGTTCAACATGATTGTTGCCCTTGACGGAGGAGAGTATTGACTCTTAGTTCTACATTTAGTGTGTGTGCGTGTGTGTGTGCGTGTGTGTGTGTGGTGTGTGTGTGTGTGTGTGTGTGTGGTGTGTGTGTGTGTGTGTGTGTGTGTGTGTGTGCGTGTGCGTGTGCGTGTGCGTGTGCGCGTGCGCGCGCGCGCGCTGGTTGTGCGGTTGTTTCAGAAGCCCTTTTACTCGTTCTCACTCTTTAATCCGCATCGGTCAATATTTTAAAGTGTCACAGTGACAAACCCACAGAGCATGATCATCTGCCTCAGTTGTGCGTGCTCTGTGGGTTTGTCACTGTGTGTTTTGGTTTTACATCCCTGTTTTGGTTTATTCTCACCGCTGTCATCAGTGTCTTTTTGAGTTGCACCAGACAGATGTTTTTAACAACAAAACTCTAGAAACCCACTGTACACTACCTGCTCAGGACCAAACAGCAGACAGACTCAGTTAGCAACCAGCATGTGAACGTAGTGAAGCATTTAGCAGCTAAGGTGGTGCAGTGATCTGCTAATCTTGGTAACATTCATTTATGATTGTTTTAAAATGATGATGGCGAGAACCACCGGCGTCACACCTCACAGCTTTTTAATAAACTGAAATAAAAAAAGGACTTGACAGACTGTTAATTGACCTTGGCGGCCTGCCCAAATATTAACTGGATGCCATTTTATCCATGTGAGAGAACATCATTAATTCGAGGCGTTGGAAGAAAATCAGATGTTTGAGTTTTGACTTGTAATGTAATACATGAGGGAAGTTAAATACCTGTCGTTCTATTTGGTCCTGACTAGATATACACCATCAGGATTGATGTTGTGCAGTGCATTCCTAATTACAAGCAGATGGGCTTCCTGAGCCTTTTGAATGTCTGCAGTCTCATTTACAATTCAGAGCAGTTCAGGCACTGTAAAGTTGCCTGAGGATTTTGGAAAGTGCAAATGGTACATTCTTCTTATTCTCAGCTTCTTTTCTTTTATCTGTCTCATTTCCTTCCTTTCTCCTTGAATTTCTTGCGCTGCCACATTTTACAGTTTAATTTCAATGTCTCCTCTGTCCACCCCTCACTAGGAGCTGCCAGACGACATCCGAGCCAACCTGACTGAGGAGCTGCCACAGCCCAGAGAAATCCCCAGGAAACTCAGCGAGTACAGTCAGGAGGAGATAGACGCCTTCCCCGGCTGTGGACACCGTATGTAGAAACACAAACACTCATACAGTCTCTTCTCAAACACACTAATTACATTGTCTATGCACACAGTGCACACAAAGTTGTCACTGCGTATAAATGCTAATACATATCAAATATACCCCTATAATATTCAAAAACGCATATTTACTATTTAGTGCTATTTATATTCATTGTACTGAACTAACCACAAAATTCGAAATGTAAACAACATCTAACCCTTAACTTCTACCTCCTTGTGACTTTTTTAATTGCCTGACATACTTTTAAAAATTCCTCACTTAGAATCCTTTCTTCATCTTTTATCCTATGCACCATAATGAGCAATCCTCACTCATATTTCTGTGTTATGCTGATGAGGAACAGGCAGAAGGGGGCGATGTTGTTCTGAGTACCATGTCACATTTCTACTTTTCACGCCTTCTTTGTGTATACCAAACACCCTGCTTTTGGGATACAGTAGTAAATACAGTCATAAAGTAGCATTAGATGACATATGTAGATTATTTGGACTATTTTATAGTGGTACATCTTTAAAAACTAATATTTCTATTTAAAAAAAAAAATACTCCAATACTCTAAAACGGCATTTTTTGCATTCAAAAGAAATATAACTTTTAAAATCTACGGCAGATGGCGAAGGTACCAACGATACGGTGAACTTGACTTTAGAGAAAGAGCCACAGTAGGTGGCGTGTCACTGACCGCGCAGCACAGTCTGTTATGTTAATGAGTAAGCAGGGACTCACGTATTGCCCTGGCCCGACCTTCAGCAGTGAACAGCGCAGGCGCTTTTACACAGTTGTGCATTATTTCCATGACCTTACTACACAACATATGTATTAATAGATCCATTTCTAAAACGTGCAGACCCCCTTTTTGTGGCCAGTTTCACTCTGGCACTTCAATCATGCATGAAAAAAATAAGATGCAACATTTTTCATTGTAACTACAAACACATGTGGCTGTGGTGTGAATGCTTGTCAGCCAACAGAGAGCTGTCAGTATGTGACATGAGGCACAAAGAGAACAAAGACTGGCTGTTGGACGAGTAGCCACCTGATCCTGTGGAATAAAATCTAAGGTTAAAAACTCACATGATACTGCTCCTGTGGGAATCAAGTCATAGAAACTCACATATAGATGTAGTACTTTAAATATATGACCATTTCCCCCGTGTTGACATTTTTATTCAGTGTATATAAAAGTCTTTGTTGTGTTTCCTTGTTGTACTCTGATGGCTGCATACTGTAGTGCTTAGTAAGCTTTATAAATTAAGGCCATAGTACTTTATGCTATTATCAAACATATAACTGATGGGCAATGCAATATAACTGGCCTCTAAGTTTGTGCTCTGTAGATGTGTGTCAACAGTTCAGTTGTACTGTTAACAGAAATTTTGTATCGCAAAGATTTATGTGTTTCTCTCCGGCCTAGTTGTTTGTGTTTGAATATAAATGGTAAAATAACACAAACGTGTGGGGAAAGTCAGTTGTTTTTCCAGCACTCCCTGTTTGGACATATGTGGGGTGTGAGAGAGCATCTGCTATTTGACATAATTCTCTTCATGGCCTTTTGAGTCGGGTATTGTCTGGCCTGAGATTAGACTGACACTGTGACCCGTGGCTTGCTGATCATGAGAATGTCGTCCTGTTGCGTTTCTCTGGCTTCACCTGTAGTAAACGTCACTCTGACAGGTTGATTGAAAGCTTTCTATCTTCCAGCTGCTCATCACTATCCATCCATCCATCCATCCATCCATCTCCTAGCTCTTTATTCAGGTTGATCTTTAACCGGTTGGTCCTTGTCATCCACATCTCATTATAACACCCAAGTCCACAGGTTATCTTCATTTTAACTGCTCATAGGTTGTGACTGCTGGTCAGCTCGTAAAAAAAGAAACCAATAGTAAATATAAAAACCTTTACACCTTGTGGCTCAACTTTTAGCTGCATCACAGTCTAATATACAGTAACACTGCCTTCAATACACTTTGACTCTCCAGGATGTAAGTACTGTGGAACTCGGTCATGCAACTTCAATGTGTTTCTCTACGTTGTCCATAATGGGCTGTACATTACATTTTGTGGAGTTGCTTTTGAATTGTGTTTATTACATTATTGATTTAGCAAATAATTCTTGGCTTGAAATGATGAGTGGAAGGACAGAACCATTTCTCATGATATTCAAGTCACTTGAGCCAAATAACACAATTTTCATACCTCTAGAGTTAACCAGCCATGCTGAAAGTTTGGGTTTTATTAGTCCATGTTTTGAGACATCAACCTCTTAAATATCTGCCTCCAGCCCAACACAATGGAGGTGAATGGAGGTTTGTTTATGGTTACAGAAAGATTGAATAGCAGCACTTTGTTCAAGAAAATATGTCCCAGTCCTGGCCAATCCAGAAAAAGAAGAAATAGTCCCAACTATTACTGGACAGCATGTTCTGTAGATTATCCAAAGCAGTAGGGGCGTTGCCATTATTTCTTGAAACAAAGCTGCTGTTGATCTGTTTTCTAATTTTTATATTTCAATGCTGTGAAGCACTACTTTTCTTTCACCTCCATTGTATTGGGGTGGCAGCAGAAATCTCACACTCTCAAAACCTGTGCATCTAAAACCAAATCTGCATGGTGAGTTCCCAAAAGACGCAATTGAGATGCTTTGTTGTAATTTACTGTTTACAAATTATCCTAAACATTTAAAACAATGCTGACAGTATATCAGTGATTCTGATGGGCAACCCCTCCATTGAACCAAACATAAACCACATTTGGTTCTAATTTATAAGTGATACCAGTCAGAGGGCTCTGATCCAAAAACAGATTTCCTTCAGTTACTGTCCTCTTAGTGTTTGTGCCTTGTACATACACGTCCAGCATGTCAGCTTTACGTTCAGCATCACTGTCAGTGTGTGTGCGGTGATAAATGAGCCACTTCTTATTGTTTACTGCTCCAATCTGCTCAGCCAATCAGTGTGTGCGCTCGGGCCGGTCGATGTGTGGTTGCCAAGGTCAAGCTAATCCTGGTTTATTTAAGGGATGGGCCTTAGCCTAGTTAATATTCACTCACACTCTGGCATATTCATTTGTGTGTGTGTGTGTGAGTTTGAGTGTGAGTGAGTCAGGGGAGATGGGGTTGAGGTCATTGAGGGCAATTCAATTGTTACCCTTTATTAAACACAGTTAATATTCTCTCAGAAAACGGAGCAGAGGAGAGATTATTATTGGATATGCGGCCCACACACAGAACATCGACATCTTGGTAGCAGAGCTATTACAATTGCTACATTTTTCTACTTTGTATCAAACCCAATACAGCATGCCTGATAATATCTGTCTGCTGCAATCTCTGCTCAAATTAAAGGGGAAAAAACAACAAGAGGATGCTGTGTCTGGTCTCATTTTGCAAAGAAAAGATACGATCTGCGTGGTTTGTCATCTGTCACTTTCTCTCCATGTTTTTCCTTGTAATCGGTTCTTTTCCCAGACTCTTATGCCTCCCCATACTAATGCGTTGTCTTGTGTTTTCTACACAGACCTGAAGACTACAAGATGAAATGAAATCAAGGCTGCACGACGTGACCAAAGCACTGAAAGCAACAGCATACTCGATTATATTTCTCGTTACGATGCTAAAAATCAGAGCCCTTTTTGTAGGATTTGCGATAAGATGTTATCTGTTTGAAGACACATCATAACCGGGAAGCCAACATTGTGCCATCATCAACACAAACTCTGTGCTCCTCTACACACAATATACCTCGCTGTTAGTTGTATTACCCTTGAAAGCAGACCTGAATTATCCAGAAACAGCCTGAGATTGCCCCCTGTGGCTCAGCTCTGATCAAAGAAAATCAGATTCTGTAAGTTTTCCTCTCATTATAAAACCATGAAATGATCCAATCTGGCCAATAAAAATTACATCTGTTAGCTAGTCCTGCCTTTGAAGGTTTGTGGGTTCACAGTAAAACCCCAATGGATGTGTCACTATGATGACATTCAGGCCATTAGTGTGGTTTGTCTTGTCTCAGTGTGTTAGAAATGTCCAAAGTTTTGTTAAAGAATAAATCAATTGTGTTTATGTGAGTTTTAAAAGGCTAATAAACTATGTTTATACACCTGTTTTTTGTCAAGTAGTCTTTTTACATAATGTAACAGCTAGTTTAAGTTTGACCTTTTCATGTCATTAAAGTTGAACCAATGAACTAAAAACACATTTAATAGTCTCATTACAGATTTATGGTTATAAATCAAAAATACAAAATAAATAAGTTCATATCCTACTAAGGGGCTTGGTGGCGAGACACATACCTTATTAAATCTGTTCAATTTTGACAGCTTCTCAAATAGACCCGGCCAGCTCACAGCTCAACTTTTAGTTACTTTAGTGCATCTTTTTTCAGACTGCAGTGCAGGACGGCTAAAGTTTACACTTGTGAATCCTTATTGGTTTAACTGACTGCTTTCAATAATAACTAGAGGTCTCATTCCAGCAGGGGGTCAGAGTCAACCAGTGAGTAACGGCTTCCACAGTAATCAGGCCAAAAACCGCATAAGAACATTAAACGAAACAAACTGGGGAACAACACGAGACAAACGACACAGAATCTGAGTATTAAAACCCAGAATAGACCTCGTTCATTATGTAGCAACAGAAGGAAATATTGCAGGACAAAATGTGCTGGAAGTCAGATCTCTTTGAATAAAAAAGCAACACATTTGATTGTGTTCCACAGTGTTAAGGTAATACTAAATTTAACAGAAATAGTATGCTTCTACAGTTCATTTCGGGGCATCAACTCCAATAATATTTGTTAAAAAGAAGCAAACTTAACACGGTACTGTACGGAGAAAATCAGTTCAAGAACAAGAAGACAAGAAGGACATAAAGACAGCATGGAAGGTGGGGAATCGTGATTCATCATTATAAAAAGCAGCCTGTAACATTACAGATGTTGCCAGCTCAACGTTCTCCATTTGAATTGTAAAATAATCTAGCTAGTTACATACAACCGAAACAAGATGCACATGTCCAGTTACACACTCAATGCTCAAAGGAGACATGCAGCTTACAGAAAAAGAAGGGTTTAGTCCTGAATTCAGCTGTGAGATGGGAAGAAACAGGTCTTACCTTTACATTACCACTGGACGATGCTAACATAGATCAGGCACTTTTCGGACCCCCCCTTTTTACAGAGATATCATACAAGAGTCCACGGAGCTATTTACAGTGTTTCACCAGATGGAGCAAACCACTGGATACACGGGGGGCTCTCACCACAGTTTCAGATGGGGGACGATGTGTGTGTGTGCGTGTCAGTGTCTGATTTTGTTTCCATGTGTGAATGTGTGTGTGTTGTGTTGTGTGTGTTTGTGGCGTGCGGGGGCTCAAGCACTTTGGTGAGTCCATCCTTCCTCTAAGTCCTCCCTCTTTACTCTCCTCCATGACGACGACATCACGTGGAACCTTCTGGCCACGCCCGGTGACCTCACCTCCGGTCCTCAGAGTGGATGGGGCTCGAGCGGTAACCATGGTGGCCATGAGCCAGTTGTGAGGGCTGTTGGGGGTAGTACTGAGGGGGGTACCCACGGTAATATGGGTCCTGCTCTTCCTCTCCATCCTCCTCCTCCTCCTCCTCCTGCTCCTCCACCTCCTGGTCTTCGCCTCCCTGTTTGTTGTAAGCCACTGCAGCAGGGTTGTACGGCTGGTTGTAGGGTTGGTAGCCGCCGTGAGG